>NC_048604.1:6317101-6389601 GCF_003668045.3 Cricetulus griseus
TGAAACATACTATTTTATGATTATGATATTTTATGATTCTATCTTTTATAAACTCAATAAAGTACCTGAGTTTCAAAAAGAAAAACAAAGAAGTTGTCAGAAGACTTAATGCACAGACATTTTAAGCATACTTTCTTTTCAAACAAAAATTTTGGAAGAGTAAAAAAATGAAAGCTAAAGTGTACTCCATTGTGCCAATTTACTATAATTTGATTATTAATTAATCTCTCAGTTGAATGATATTTAGGTTGCTTTAACCTTGTGGCTAGTATTCATCTACTTACACCCCAAAACCTTCCTTTTCTGACTACTGAAATGGGATACTCTTTTCAGTAATGTCTGTAACAGCTACCATTTTTTTTCTCTCCTTTCTGGACTGCTCCAATGTAGAAGTTTCAATCTTAGTCATCTTCTTATTCTCTGATCATTTCTTAGTTGAGTGAGCACATATTATCCCAAAGACCCTGCTGATGATTTTGTAAGATTAGTATGAAACATTTGGAACCCTGAATGCATACCATGTTGAGCATAGCTGCAGAGCAGTTTATGCTGATGACTCTTATCCAACTCCCCAGGAACAGCCAGGTAGCAGGATAAAGTGAAAGATCTAGAACCACAAGCTTCTCATAATATTCTCCCCTATACAGCCCATTTTCTCAAAACCAGATGCACAATATCAATTTAACAGGGAAAGAATTCAAAGAATATGTGTCTTCCAGCCAGAACAATTGCTTCACTCACTTTTTTCATTTTCACTCTATTGCTTTGTTCTCAGACACAGCACCAGTGTGAAGCTTTATCAGAATGTTCCATCTCAGCAATTCATATTTTTGCTATTTTATTTTTTCTCCTAAAACTGACTCACCTTTGATAAAAGAAATATACAATCAAGCAACATTGTCCCAAAGGACTTCAAAATTTACATCCTAATACATAGTAATACATCTCATTGCAATTCTCTTAAATATAACCTGTCCCGACACAATTCTTTGCATTTTGCTTTCAGTTTAATTTTATTTTTCTTTTGTTATATTAACTAGTAACAAAAATTAATGCTTTGTGTTTCATGGGGCAAGATAAAACTGGACTGCATTATATTAACAGTACCTCTTAGGGTTCCAATTATTCACCAGGGGCTGAAATTTAAAATTATTAAGAAAGTGTCAGTGTTTCATGAGAAATATATATTTTGTTGTCATGAATGAAGCTACCTAGATAAGACTCATCCAACTTTTAGTTACCGGTTATTGCCTATCGTGTTTTCCCATAGAATCCATGGCCTACATAGATAATAGTGCATTGCATATATTGAATAAAAATTCAGCTACCTTGTTTATTTCTCCCAATTTTCACTTTTAACTTCCAAGGACCACATCTTATTTGTCACTGGATTTCTTATACATTGCTAAGAATAAGAACTCATCCATTCATCCAAGTATTAAAAAGGTAGTTACTTAGTGCCAATTATATGCCAGAAATTGTTCAATAATGAGTAAAAGGCAAGACCCCTGATTCTTCCTGTTGTCCACATTCAGAAGGTTTTCTGAGTGGTGAGAATAGAAGAAAAATGTACAATATGTGCTATGTTGAATGTTGACAATCATAACATGAATTAATGGGGTGTATAATGAAGAGGCAGGTTGTACTTTCAAAATGATCACAAGGGAAGGCTTTACCTAGATGATATCGTTTGGTTAATGACTACAATAATATTCAGGTATATGTGCATCAATGGGAAATGCTGTGGGATATTGCTGTAATTGTGTAAAGACATGCTACATTTGTTTATGCTGTGGAATATTAATTTAACTGTGTAAAGGTGTTATATTTGTTTCTGTTGTAGGATATTACTTTAGCTGTGTAAAGGTGTGCTTCATTTGTTTCTGTTGTGGGATATTACTTTAGCTATGTAAAGTTATACTACATTTGTTTATGCTGCATTTGTTTAATGATGTAAAGATATGTTGGTTTGCCTGCCTAAGACACCTGATTTGTCTAATAAAAAGCTGAATGGCCAATAGTTAGGTAGTAGAGAGATAAACAGGGCTGGTGGGCAGAGAGGATAAGTAGGAGGAGGAATCTAGGCTTGGAGAAAATGAGGGAAGAAAGGAGAGAATGAGGGAGAAAGAGGGAGACAGCAGGGGACAGTCATCCAGGTAGCCACCAGCCAGCCACACATGGTTTAGAATATACAGAATGAAAGAAAGGTAAAAATCCCCAGGGCAAAACATAAAGTGAAATATGTTAATTTGTTATAAGAGCTAGCTGGAAATGAGCATAAACATTCATAACTAATAATAAGTCTTTGTGTCACGATTTGGGGGCTGATGATCTAAAAAAGCCGACTACATTTGGTGCTCAGTGTGAGGCCTGGATTTCCTTGCAGGGCCTGAGAAAGCTGAAAGAAATACAGATATGGCTCCTCTAAGAGGCACTGCTGTGCAACAGAGCACTTGAGCCAATTGCACATTACATAGAAACAAAAGCTAAGTAAAACCTCTTGCCACAGTGCGGGCACCAACTTCTTAGAGCTGGGGCAGTTGAATTCAGTTCCTGGTTAGGCTTACCTCCCAGCTGAACTAGCTCTCAGCCAGGCTCATGGAGCATAAAGCATGACTCTCATCGACCCAAGTAGGGTGGGCACAGTTGCTGTCAGCTCAAAGCCCTGTGGGAGTTCAAGGTTGGGCTCACATGGTCAGAGAATGCTACAGGTACACAGTAAAGCAGGGCCCAGAATGGAAAATACTCTAAATAGGTTACAGTGTGTTTGCAAATGTTCATAGACACTCAAGAAAGTAAAGAACATGGGCATATGCGGTCATAAGAACAAATGCTAAAAATAGTAAAGTCTTTAAAGAGAAAGTAAAGTAATATAAAAAGAATAAGCCATGTAAAGATGGGGAATATACAGGAAGTCTGGATTATGTATGGTGCTGTGTTGATTTTGAATTTTTTGAATTCTGATGAGCAAATGACTTTCTGAGAGATATGAGATTGTAAAAGGGACTACAGAATTAAAACAGCCCAGATATTTTAGGCGTGTCTTACCTATGAAATGGACTTAATAAAATGTATTGTATTGGGGGAGAAGTTATGTTTTTGTTTCCACAGGAAATGAAAGGCTGTGGATTCCTTCAAAATGAATAGAGACCAGATTTGATGGTTGTGGTTGCAATGTTACCAGCTGCCTTTAGCTCTGCCACTATGACTTCCCTATCACAATGTACTGTTACCTTGAACTGTGAGCCAAAATAAATTCCTTTTCCTTTAACTGATTTTGTCAATATGTTTTATCATAGCAGTGCAAAAGTAACTAATACAATGATATCATGAAATTTGAATGCAAATGGATAGAACTAGAAAAAAAATCATCCTAAGTGAGGTAACCCAGACCTTGAAAGATAAACATGGCATGTACTCATTTATAAGTGGATATTAGCTATAAAGTAAAGGATAGCCATGCTACAATTCACACACCCAGAGAGGCTAGGTAGCAATGAAAGTCCAAGGGGGGGGCTGGTTATGATCTCCCTGGGAAGGGAAAATTGAAGCTCTTTTATGGGTGGACTAGGAGTGGGTGTGCATGAGAACATGAGGGCTCAGGTGGGAGTGGGGGGAATATTGAAAGAGCCAACCAGAAAGTGGGAGGTTATTTCAGGGTCAGGTAGAAACCTAGTGCAAAGGAAACTCCAAGGATTACTAAGATGACCCCAGTGAAGATTCCAAACAATTGCAGATATGTAGCCTGAACTGGTAATCTTCTGTGACCAGGCAAGACTTCCAGTGAAGGGATCGGGACACCAACCCAGCCACATAACCTACAGCCTACAATCTGTGCTGCCTATGGAATGTGTAGGGCAAAGGTGGAGCAAAGATTATGGGAGTGTCCAAACAATGACTGGTGCAACCTGAGATCCATGCTACCCCGACACTGCCTAGAGCACCAGTACACAAAGGCTGGATGGTCCAGTAACATCTAGGATAGAACCATACATTACTTGAGGGAAACATGGCAATGTAATGATGCCTAATGATATTCTGCTATACTAATAGATTGGTGACTACACCAACTGTCAGCAGAGAGGCTCATCCAGCAACTGATGGAAACAGATGCAGAGACCCACAGTTAATCATTTGGCTGAGCTCTGGGAATCCTGCTGAAGAGAGGGAGAGAGGATCTTAAGGGCAAGAGGGGTCAAGGAAAATACAGGAAAACCCCCAGAATCAAATAACCCAGATTCATAGGTGCTCACAGAGATCCTGCATGGGACTGACCTAGGCACTCTGATATATGTTGTATAGCTTGGTCCTCTTTTGGGACTCCTAACAATAGGAACAGGGACTTTTTGGACCCCGTTCGTCCTTCTGCATAGCCTTGCCCAGTCTTAACACAAGATGAGGTGTTTAGTCTTACTACAACTTGATATGCTATTTTTTGTAAATATCCACGGGAGACCTGCTCTTTTCTGAATAGAAATGGAGGAGTGGATGGGGGGTAGCAAAGGGGAGGAAGTGGGGGAGGAACTGGGAGGAAAGGAGGAACAAGAAACTGCAAGTCAGGATGTAAATAAATAAATTTATTTAGGTAACTAATATAGTCCCTCACTGATATAGTCCCTCATTGTATCTAGACTAGAGTCTGGTTCATTTGGTAAGAATGTATGATATATATTGAATGAGTGACTAGTTTCCATCTTATATGATAGTTAATAACCCCAATGATTCAAAACAGGCAGAATATAAGCACTGTTACTTTAAAATACTGTTTT
Organism: Cricetulus griseus; assembly: GCF_003668045.3. Taxonomy (NCBI): domain Eukaryota; kingdom Metazoa; phylum Chordata; class Mammalia; order Rodentia; family Cricetidae; genus Cricetulus; species Cricetulus griseus. The sequence goes on from NC_048604.1 coordinate 6,321,871, forward strand.
TAATCTGAAAATGAAAACACACACACACACACACACACACACACACACATATATATATATATATATATATATATATATATATATATATATCACATGATGTTTTATGTACATGCTAAATTTGCTGAAATCAAGCAGATTTTCATGTACATTACCAGATATTCATATCTTTTTTAGTAAAACCACTTAAAATCTAGTATTGATATTCAAGAATACAACATATTGTTATAACTACAGCTGCCATGCTGTGCAGTAGGTCTCAAACTTGTCATCTAGCTTGCACTTTGTATTCATTGACCAATATCAACCAAACTTACTCATCTTTGTCATACTATAGAGTTTTGATTACTAGGCTGAATGGATTCTAACATTAGGGTTTTGATAACCAAAAACATATTGTATGTGATAAATATATATGCCATTACCTGTACATTTACTGTAAAGTGACAAGCAAGAGACATTGGAAACATCACCCACATTATCATAAATATCCCTTACACATATTTTCTAACATTTTTTTACATTTATATAGAAACAACAGGAAACTAATTGTTAAGTAAGTGTTATCCACACATCTGCTAGGTCAAAGCTGCAGCTCAAAGGTATCAGAAGGTGGATGTTTCATGCTTTGAGTTAAATGGAAAATCACCCACTTCTAATTAAAGATGGGTAGTGATTGAATGTTTTTTATTCTTAGCATGGGGACGTGCTATAATGGCTTTTCTTTTTAATTAGTTTGAATGGCTAGTGGCTTGAATGGGGAAAAACTATCAGCATCTGTGATCGCCCTAGGAGGATCCTGACAATGAGCCCCTCAGAGCAGAAATCTTTAAAAGCTGAAAGAGGCATGAGGAATGTATTCTAGTCTGTACTACAAGGCAGTGATGATCTTGAATTTATATCTCTTGTTCCCTGTGTAGAAATAATGTATAAAACACAGGTAACTACCTCCAATGAGTTCATGGCCTAGTAGATAGTTGAGGAAACAAAACTAGACTTCACAGATGATACAGTGGTATAGCTAAGCAGTATCTAGGAGAGGCACCTAAATCAGCTCAGTGACAGAATTCAAAGTTTACTTTTCTTATTATTGTGCTAGGGATTGAAATTTTTAAGAAGGTTTTATGGAAATTTGAAATATAACATGAATAAAATTTTTATATTAAACTATATTGTCCCCTTGTTATCAATTTTGTAAATGTCATTTATCCTATCTCCATTATTTGTTTGTTTGTTTTTGGATTTGGTGAAGGTTCAAATCTACATCCTCTCCAACATAGACTGTCATCAGTGTTTTTTATCTTGGCCATTCTGACAGTTGTAAGATGGAATCTCAGAGTTATTTTGATTTGCATTTCCCTAATGACTAAGGGTGTTGGACAATTCCTTAATGTCTTTCAGTCATTTGAGATTCTTCTGTTGAGAATTCTGTTTAGATCTGTGTCCCATTTTTCAATTGGATTATTTCATATTTTGATGTCTAGTTTCTTGAGTTCTTTATATATTTTGGAAATCAGCTTTGTGTCAGATGTGGGGTTGCTGAAGATCTTTTCCCATTCTGTAGGCTGCTGTTTTGTAATACCATGTCCTATGCCTTACAGAAGCTTTTCAATTTCAAGAGGTCCCATTAATTGATTGTTGTTCTCAGTGTCTGTGCTGCTGGTGTTATATTTAGGAAGTTGTCTTCTATGTCAGTGTGTCCAAGGCTACCTCCCACTTTCTTTTGTATCAGTGTCAGTACACTGATTTAGGTTCAGGTCTAGGAAGCACTTGGATCTCAGTTTTATACAGGAAAATACATATAAATCTATTTGCTATCTTCTACATGTTGACATCCAGTTATACCAGCACCATTTCTTGAAGATGCTTTCTTTATTCCATTGCATGGCTTTGGCTTCTTTGTCAAAAAAATGTGGTATTCATAGTAGTGTGGTTTAATGTCAGGGTTAGACATCCACATCCAAGCACCAGGCTGATCTACAGAATCCAACATAAGAGAGGGAGGAGGGATTATGTGATCAAGTGTGGGGGGATCAAGATAATTACAGGGAAACCCAGAGAGACAGTAACACAAATTTGCAGGAGCTCCTGGACTCTAGACCAACAACTGGGGAGCCTGCATGGGACCGAACCAGGCCCTCTGCATGAGGGTGACCGTTTTGTAGCCTGGTCTGTTTGTGGGAACTCTGGCAGTGGTACCATGATCTGTATCCCTAATGTATGATTTTTGAAACCAATTCCCTATGGTGGGATGCATTGCTCAACCTTCATGGGAGTGGAGGGGCTTGGCCTTGCTTCAACAGAATGTGCCTTGCTTTTTTGACTCCCCATGGAGGCCTTATACTTTCTGAGAAGTGGATGATGGTGGATTCTGGGGAGGGGGAAGGAGGAAGAGGGGGGATAGGGAACTGTGGTTGGTATGTGAAATGAATAAAAATATAAAATAAATATAAAAACAAAAGGTTCAAATTAACTCACAGCTACCATGTGATTTCATCTTATATCTTACAATTCATCTTTAACTTCACAGAATAGTATGAACATAAAAATCATCTCACTTGACTCAATTAGCAGTAAAAATGTCTTCTTATGAGAGATCCCATCTGAACACATGCCTAGAGGATGTGTAGGGTCAAGGTTTAAGAAAGCAATATACATAAGCTATTTGTGTTTTTGACTGCATGAAAGGAACAATCAGACCCTGAGATAGACTAGAAAGAAACTGGTTCTAAAGGGAAACCCCAGGTACTTCGGTGATCTCAGCATAGCCAACCAAGTGCAAAATGAATGAGTCAAAACACTCATTCATACTATTTTGCTTAATCTTTTCAACAATAAGGCAACGAGAGGCATAAATAATTATGTCTGAAGAGTGGAAGGAAGCTGACAGATGTTAGATGAATAGCCTGTAGTCCTGCAACAAAATAAACAAAGTCAGGTTTATCATCTGACCTGGATGCTTACCAGGAACTATTGTAACTTCACAGAGGTATGTGATGGTTTTCACACTCCAGTATTCACCTTTTCTTTCTTGCTCCATAAAATCTCTCTAATCAGTTGATTTGATTCTTAGAAGAAAACACACCAGTCTCCTGAGTGCTGATCTTGCAAAGCTATTGCAGCAGGAATGGTGGCAAAGCAGTTCTAAGAAGTCCTACATTGCCTGTCTTGAGAAAATCCAGTATTTGCTGATGCAGATATCCTAAGGTAAGAAAAGGCTAATTATTGTGTTTGTATGAGAACTGAATTTTGAATTTAATTAACAGATTAAGCTATTCCCTGTTGCCAACAGGCTGTGTTCTCAATGAAACCAAATATTATGACAATTGCCAAGTTTATTAGACAGTTCATTGTATGAACGTTAAAAGTCTATTTTATAGGGAATTTCCTCTGAATAGTTTCTCGTCAAGCTGAGGCTTTGCATTTCACAATATACTGCCATGGTAGTTTGGCAGTACTGTAATACTCAAGTTATACATTTAGTTCAGCTTTCTCTATTATAAAGTAATAGCTGAAAACCTGGAAATCTAAGACTATTTGTATTTGTGGAATTTCTTCAGCCCCTTCAGTTATCACAGCAGTAGAATCACAGAAAAGAAGACACCGTATGGTAAGCTCCTTTTATTACCTCACCATGCACCAGCAAGACATAGTGGCTGAAGATGTGTTTAGCTCCAGGCAGACATGGGTAATTTTTCTAGCCACCTCCTCCCACAGTGACAGGCTACCTCATGTTCACATTCAATTTAGCTCATTTCTTTGGTGTCTATGTTTTGGTAAAGTGCACATTTCCATTATTCAATATTTTCAGCTTCGATGTAGGGATGATTGTTTGACTATATAGCACAAGTCTCACCAGCACAAAGAAAGCATGGACAGGGGTGCTAATAACAACATCTATACATACAGCTGTAGTAAGAGGGATGGAATGCTTGGCACAGACTTCTTAGCCTTTATTAATTCTCAATCTTCCAAACCAGAGAAGAAGGGGTCTTTTGTGTTTGTTGAAAATAAAAGGCTGCAACAGTCTGCTATGAAAATTACAAAATAAGACATACTTTTGTTTTTCCTTGATATGACAGAGGGAAGGGAAACTACAAGTTGTTCACAGAAGTTGTCTCAAAGACTTTATAAGAGCCAGTCTGTGAGGTACCCCCAAAACTGTTTTTGTGTTTCCCCTGAGTACTATCTGTACAATCAACATTTGCACTCTTAGGAGTTCAATTGTCTGTGATTCTGAGAAGAATCCACTAAAAACATCCCACCCCTGAAGCCACTGAATATTCTCTTGGGTAGATAGTCAATTCAAACATGGAAACTATTGCCCAAAGGGGATCAGTCTCAAGACGAAGTCCTGGATAGCCAGATAGAAAATAGGGCTACTGCAGGATCTTTAGGTTGCCTAATAATAACATGTATTGTTATTATAGACAGACAGACAGACAGACACACACACACACACACACACACACACACACTATTAAGGCTTCTTATAACTAACTGATATATAAACATAAAACAGATCCAAATGAAAAGTAACTGATTCCAAATTTATCATGAAAGGAAAAGAAAGGTAGGAGTCAGGGAAACAAAGTGAGTAAGAAAAATGAAGGTAGCTTTGTTTGCTCATATCTTTCGTTGCAGCACTTATGAGGCTGAGGCAGGAAGATTGCTATAAGATTGAGGACAGACTCGAATACATAGTAAATCCCCTGTAACCCTGGACTACAGTGTGAGACCATGTCTCAAAATCAAATAAACACAATGGCTATGATAAAAGAAGACAGAATAATACACATGTGCATGTGTACTATGGAAGTATGGGAAGGTATCTGCACACCCACACAAAATAATGGATGCAAGAAACTAAACACACAGAATATTCCAGGAAGCATCTCAACATTAGACTTGGAAAGTTCACACGTTTTCACATGTTCAACCTGTTCCTCTTAAAGATGGGGGAACTTGACCTATCTTCTTGTGTTCACAGAAAGACTTGAGAGAGATATTTAAAAAATTCTGGCTACATTCTTGTCTATCCAAGGCTCTAGAAGTCATTGCTACTTCCTAGGTACAGAGTTTAGACAGCAATGAGGACTCTTTTTCCTTTTAGAATCCATGAATCTAATGGCAGATATGTCTCTGTTACTTCTTGCCCTATAGGCTAAATCTAGGATGACCTCACATCACCTTGTATATTTTGTTTTATAATTAAGGTGGCATTCTCTGGTTGTAGGTAAAGTTCTCAATAAAGGCCTAGAGCTAAATAATGGCTCCATGGAAACCCTAGAAATAAAAGTCAGCTATGCCTCCACTGACATGATGGAAGAAAAGAAAGGTCTGAATATTCTGGAACTTTATCAGAATACTAAAATGAAAAATTGGGATTTCTTCTAAAATAGTGGTGATTTCTAGTTTTATTAAAGGAATACTCCACCCTTCTTGGTACATATACTGGTGCCATAAGAGATGATCTGTCCTCCTGATATCTAGTGACCTTGAAGAACATATATACCCCAAACATTTCAAGGAATATAAGGAATATAGGTATCTATTTCAGAAGACTCACAATTCAAGTTAAAGTAAACATAATATTGTCACTTATAACTGAAAATTTCCAGGAATTTGTATCTACAAATACATTTCTCCAATGAGTTTACTGACCACTAATTCTATCTTCTAATTCTAATTCTACCCTAATGAACAACTCAGACAGTCACATAGCACCCTTCATCTGGTCTAAGCTTTAGCCTCTGTGGCTCTGGTTCATCTTTTTAATTTCTCTATATTCCAGTAAAAACAAGATTGCTATCAATTTATTTGATGTCCTTTGCAGGCTGCAATAGGACATTATTAATTTTCTCCCAAGACCTTTCCCCTCTCACAAAAGGATATAAACAGAGTTGTTCTAAAACATTTACTGTGTTTTGACATTCTTGTAGAATAACTACCCTAACCTAGCTACAAGAGCAAAGGAGGACATAAAAGAAAAGACTGTCATGGTTTAAGTCAAAGATCAGATAAAACATCCAACACATCTTAAAAATAATATTTAGGAAAAAGGCACACACATAAACTATGTTATACTGATTTTCACAAGATCCAGAAGGTTAATGGGGTAGACCCCCCACAGAGCAGTAGCCTCACAATAAAATCTAGATATCTGGTTGCATTTCAATGAAAGGATATTAATGTATTAAGGAGTATACTTTTTGATCATGTTGGGTGCTGGTTGGAGGGGGAGTATAATGAAAGAGATGATTGGAACCACGCAGAAACCTGATGCAAGGAAATCTCCCACAAATCTATAAGGGTGTTTGCTAGCTAAGACCCCTAGGATTAGTGGCTACAAAGCTGCCATCTCCTGTTATCAGATTGGTGACTACCCCATCAGAGAGCCTTCATCCAGTAACTGATAGAAATAGATGCAGAAATCCACAGCTAAACATTAGGCTGAGCTTGGGGAATCTTGCTGAAGAGAGGGAGGAAGGATTGTGAGAGCCAGAGGGGTCAATGACATCACAAGAAAACCCACAGAAACAACTAATTTGGCTCATAGGAACTCAGAGTCTGAATCAACAACAAGGGAGCCTTCATGGGACCTACCTATGCCCTTTACATATATGTGACAGTTATAGCTTGGTCTACTTGTGGGACTCCTAACAATGGGAACAGGGTCTCTCCCTAATGCTTCTGCTGGCTCTTGGGAACCTATTCCTCATACTGGATTGCCTTGCCCAGGCTTAATACAATGGGAAGCATTTAGTCTTAATAAACTTGATCTGCCATACTTTGTTGGTACCCATGGGAGGCCTGCCACTTTCTCAATAGAAACATACAAGAAGTGTATGAGAGGTTGGAGGGGATGGAATGAGGGGAGAGGAAGGAGGGAAACTGCAGTAATGATATAAAATAAATTTTTAAAAGCTATACTCTTTCAAATTATGAAACAAATTTGTTCTTATATTTAAAAATAAGATTACCAAATTTAGTAAGTTTGTAGCAGTTATTTTAACACAAAATGTTGGTATTCTCTGAAATTTTCATTGTAAGAAAGTAAAGAAATGTCAAGAATAACTTCTAATTTCCCTGATGATTGGTAGTGATGAGTGGCCAAATCTAGTTATGACTCCATCCACTGGAGGATGGAGTCATAATTTGTATATATATGGGGTCAGAGGACAATCCTTTGGAATAGGTTATTTTCTTCCACATATACATATGTTCCAGGAATTGAATCAAGGTCACCACTTATTCAGCAGATGCCTTTACCTGCTAAGCCATCTCATTGTCCTGTTTTTATCCTCTTGACAAATGGGGTCAGATGAAGCTCAGAGTTGGAGCTGTGGTTGGTTAGAAAATATCCCCCACCCTCCCACTAACTCTAAAGGGTATATTGGGAAGCAAAAGATGTTAAAAGTCGAGTGCTTTTTTTGTTTTGTTTTGTTTTGTTTTTGTTTTTTGAGGCAGGGTTTCACTGTGTAGCTTTGGAGCCTATTCTGGCACTCACTCTGTAGACCAGGCTGGCCTCGAACTCACAGAGATCTACCTGCCTCTGCCTCCCAAGTGTTGGGATTAAAGGCATGTGATACCAACTGCCTGGTAGGGGAATGCTTTTTATCATAACAAAAAGTATTATGTGTTGCAGGATATGTGATCACACTGTTACTATTAAACAGAGTTTACCTTGAATCAGGGGCAGAGCCAGTGACTAGCCTACCAGAATTAACCATAGAGAAGCCAGCAATTTGAAGAGAGAAAATATACAGGAAAGAGTGGGGACTTGGGTTTGGCACTTCTTTTTGGTTAAACCTACATATAGTGGCTATGGCATTGCCTTGCCATAGGACTAGAAGTTCCTCCATGTCTGAGTGCTGGCAGGGTGCTAGCAGGGTGCTGACTGCAGGGTCGTGGGGCCCTCAGATAATAATTAGAATATCATGCACAGCTGCTAAGGCATCAGGAAAGCTTCAATTCTGGTATTTTTTTATTTGGTTGCTTGGTTTGTTTGCCCTTTGTTCTCATTAAAGATTCTAACATTTGTCTAGTAGAAGTACTGTCACTGGATACTAGTTAGTTCCTATCTTCTGTGTCAAGAAAACAGATTCTCAAAAATACAGTGTTTTACAAGACAGCTTCATAAACTGAACTGTGTTCCCCAAACACATCCTGGCATCCATGAATGTGACTTTATTTGGAAGTAAGATCTTTGAACATGATAAAAGTTAACATTAGCCATGTTAAATTATATTGGGAGATCTGAGTAATACTTCCACAAGACAAGATAGGCTGAGTATTACTAGCCACAAGATGGCTGAGACAAGGGAGGTAAACACCCAGAAACCCTGGTCTTGCAAAGTGAATCTCAGACTTCTAGGTGCCTGAAATGTGAGACAATGTATTTTTAAAAATAGTTTGAAGCCACAAAATAGGTAATAATTTGTTGTGAAAACCTCAATGCAGATCTATTTCAGCTATTCTTGAGTTCTTAGTTCTGAATCCTTTTAGCTTTTGTATTACTAGTAGTTACAGCATCATGCTTCTGTAGAGACCCATTGCAGACAACAGAGACATTGCTGTTCATGGAAGAAAAAGGGATAGTCTAACAGCATCCTAGGCTTCCCACACATTGCTGTTTGCATCTTTGGTGTTATAAACTGAATACTAATTGGGCCTTACACTTGTAATTATATGGTTTATTCATGCTGCTTTAATGATATTTTTTTTTCTTTTCCAAATTTGGCTTCACAGTTGTCACTTTCCAGATGATTGCCTGAGTTTTGTGACATCACTAGTAACTTCCTAGAGCCTCCACCATTGCTGTGTATTGGTTGAATGAACAGAACCTTCATCATTTCATATTTACTAAAGTCCAGTTTACAAATTTTTATAATTACTGAAATAACCTCTAAAACTGCCCATGCTCCTTCTCTCCTTAATTACTTATAGTATATTCTCAATACTGCTTTGGGAAGGGTTCTCTGAAAATGGCAATGAATCCATGGTCCTTTTGTGCATAAATTCCTTTGTGCATAAATTCCTCCGTTCCACTCATAATAAAAGCCAACATGCTCCATAAGTTCTGATCTACTGGTCTTCCGATGCTCAGATTTCTCCCCCTACTACCCTCCCTTCATTGTTATACCCAGTCAACTATCTTTCTTACACCATCCCTCCATTATTGGAATATGTCCACACTTGAAATTCCACCCTAGGAAACTAGTACTACAAATTTTCTTCTTACAAATTATAAGCATGAAAAACTTCTAACATATTTCAGGTCATCATATACAAATACTTAAAGTCACAACTCTGTACTCCATTATTTGGCCGCTTTTCATACTTGGAGATAATTATAACAGAAAATGAACATATTGTGCAAATGAACATATATAAATGAAAGAAATCAAACACTTAACAAAATGGAGAGCTGACCATGTTCATACGTTGGCGCATTCCACACAATGAAGATATCAATGCTTCCTAAATTCTATTGTTGGTTTTTGTTTTCCTTGTGTATGTACATGCCTAATTAGATTTCATTGCTGTTAGCATTCAAACTGACATATTCAGTTTGAAAGACAGTTTAGTGATTTCTTATAAATTTAACCACACATTTACTATACAGTCCATTCATACAGTTTTGAGGTATTTACTCAAGTAAACATTATATTCACAGAAATTCTGTATCTGTATGTTTATTGTAGCTTTCTACATAATTGCCCCAAACTAAATGTGACAATAATATCACTTTATGGCTGAATGGTTAAGGAAAATTAGATGGAATATTACTTAGGGATAAAAGAGCAAAAACAGGTTAGTCTAAAGAACCAAATGGATGAGTAGTAAATACATTTTAAGTAGAACCATCCAAACAAGAAAGAATATTAATTTCATGATTCCTTTTAAGGGGCATTGCAATGGAAGACATTTAAAGATGAGGACATTAGTGAAGGTCTGAGATGTGTGAGAGAAGAATTAGCTACAAGTGAGGATTATGGTGATTTTTAGGGTGGTAGAATTATCTTTACAGTATAATGACTAGTACAATAATAGAATGCATCTTTAAAAGCCTTCAAAGCAAACACTATGAAGATTCAGCTTTACTATATGGACATTTTACAAATCCAACAAGACCCAAGAAAATCTATGAAGGAATGTAGATTGTGATGAATGAATCTAACTATTTTGCAGATACCTGATGTTATCTCATAGTAAAAAGGGTAGAATTCAGGAATTTTAGAAAGCAGTAATTTCTAAATTATAAAGCTAAAGAAAAATAATTGTATATAATTTATGTGTAGCAGTTGGTAAACCTGTTTCTCATAGAGGTCCTGGGATTGAGCGAATCAGCAAGTAAACGGTTTATGATGAGGACACTATTTCTCACAGTTAAATAACTTATAGAAAACAATGGTAGTGCTGAATGAGTCAGAAATAGCACTATGAACATATATGAATGTATAAATGTAACAAGTATATTACATACATACAGAAATAAATATGTGCATCTAAAGGTTACTATATATATGATATATAATATTCCTGGTATATGTATGCATTCTGCAGTAAATAAATAAAACTAACAGATTCTAGCACCTCATTACTTTATTATGAAAACATTAAGACCTATGCTGTTAATAATTTTAAAGAATATAATTCAGTATTGGTATCTGCTTACCATGCTTATGATATCAAGAACACACTCAATGTCCCTAACTAAAACTTTGAATCTTTTGACCAAAATCTCCCCATTTTTCTCCAACCATCTTGTCCTAGAACCCACCATTCTTCTATGAGTTCAAGTTATTTATTCTACCAGATCAGGAGGTATTCATCTTTAAATTACAGGTTAATTTAACTTAATATTATTAACTCCAGATCTACTAACTTGTTGAAGATGACAAGATTTCATCTGTTACATATGATTAAATACTACTATTCCATTGTATGTTCTCTTATATATTTTTATTCATCCTTATCTATTATTGAGCACTTAAGTTGATTTCATATCTAGGCTACTTTGAATAATTCTGCAATAAACATGAAAGTACAGATATCTCTTCAGCACACTGACATCATGTCTATGATGTTAGTTCCATCTTTAATTTTCTCAAGAAAGAAATTCTAGATGCTTTACTATGATGATTGTGGGGAGAAAGTAGAAAAAAATCTTACTGAAGCCACTTCAACTATCTAAGTCAAGGTCATACTTTGGCATTTTGATTTCTGGCAAATTTCTCCTTGCAGTCATGATAGCTTATTTTATAAGTTGAGAACAGTGAAAATGGAATCATTCCAACAATATGGTGCTACAAAATTACGTGAATGTGGTCTTTTCCCCTCTTAAAATATCTTATTATGTACTTATCCTTTTCCTTGTGTTTATGTGAGATGACATCATGTGTATGCAAGGAACTGGAGATTAGGGCTTCAACATAGGACTTGGAGAGGGACACATTTCTGAGCATAGAAGACCAGATAATACACAAACAGATTTCTGTGACCTGCCCGTGTTCTAGCACCAATTTGACCAAAGCAAATGAGTTTGCCTTTGTGTTACTGAAATTTTAGCAATAAGCAATCTTCCATTCCACCAGCATGTTGCACACCATCTGCTTCCTAAAACAAGTCTTCTCTGTTATGAGAGAATTGGCAAGCATGATTATAAAAGTTTGAATTCCAGACATTAAATATTCAAATATTAATTTGTTCCGAAATGCTTACCAAAGTTATCAGTGTGTTTATTATAACCTTCATAATTATAGTTAATATTCAGTAATGGAATCAGGACAAGATTCTACCCCAAATTCTGTGATGCTGAAAGTAGAATCTCTTATGTTCTTCCATGTGTATTTTGTTCTTCCCTATTAGATCAGTGAACCATGTGAGACTGCAAATATTAAATTCTATGATACACTTAATTGACAAAATATTTTAAAATGTGCCAGTAGCTATCAATGACATCACATGCTCAGAAGAAAAGATGTTTCAGTGGGAATTTGTGCAGCATTAATAAAGCACACTAGTGATATTGCTGAAGGGAAGGCATTTTGCTGAGAGAAAAGAAATTGGTGGATTAATTAGCTATAAGCAGGCTAAACATAAACGGTGTTCATGTTAATACTAACGATTGACATTTCTATATTTTATCTAAGATTATTTATGGCTTCAAAATAAGTATTTCACATATTTACCATGTCCTAGAAAATAAGCAGTATATACTTCTCAAGCTCCCCAAGGATATAGGGGCTAACACTGATTGAGCATACCTCTGCTGAGCACTGCCTGCATTATCTTGTGTACACAAGACCCAGTCTTGAAGGCAAATATCATTATTTTGTCTATTTTACTGATGAGAAAAATTAAGATGACAAGGTTGGGTCATTGTTCCTTAATAGCAAGTAAGGAAGTTGAGGCTTTCATCTCAGCTGTCTCCAAATCCTATTTTTACCACTTTATTTAACCTCTTCTTGCTCCCATGTTCTTATATAAACAACACATAAGATATGATTAGATACTCTAGTAACAGTGGCGCAATAATTTATTTAGAAAAAGTATAGAAACCCAAAGCTCCGTGGAAATGGGTGAAGATACTTAGAAGCTAATTAAGGGAAAATATGTCTCAGTGCCTACTACATCCAGGCACCTAGAGGTTTTTTTTTGATAGAATTCTGAGACTATCAAAACTTAAAGAACTTTTATTGTTGGGTAACTTCAACAACTGAATTTATTTGTTAGAAAGTTTCACATGGTGATTGAGTCTGAAATTATCAGTAAGGGAATATTTTTAAAAGGTGTCTTATACTAGTTTTCTTAAAACATTACAAAGGAATAATTCAAAATATTTTCCATCTGACCTCAAGCAATAATGTCTGGGACAAAACAGGAAAGACCAAGATATTGTTTACAATCTGATTGTGTAAGGTATTTTAGTAGGGGACATGGAAGTGTAGAGAGTCCTCATCTTTACTAATTTGGAAGGAAGGGAGACAGATAATTATCAACAAATGGAAGATTAGACAAATAATTAGTAAGGAGATACTTGCCTCAGATTCACATGCCAGTACAGTGTGCTTCAATGGAAGGAATTGCAATACATAACTATGAATTTAAGAAGACTTATCTGATTCCAGATATGGAACAGAAGAATGGAAGACTTTGCATCTTGTGAAGTCCTGTTATTTGCATCTCAGTTACTGTTCAGTTTTTCTACCAGAAATGTGTCGAATTGGATAAGATCATATCCATAGGCCACTCCATCTTGAGTCTGCTTGATCCTGTTACCTATTTCTTTCTGGGAGAAAACTTTCTCTAAGTGGCCAAATGTAATCATGCCAAGAAACACCTTGTCAGGAAGGAATATACATCTGGCTCTTGAATGGTGTCACGAACACATGTTGCACAAAACAATAGCTCTGTCTTCACTTGATGAAAATGTTTCCTATCACTGAGGGAAACAATATCTTATCAACATCAGAAGTTTATTTGTGTATCAGCATTAGCCACACCAGCTGATTCTTCTTCCAATTCCCCATCTTTTCTGATTTTTGCTTTCTGGTTGGCACAGCATGGCACTGCTACTGATTCTCTCTGTTGCCATAGGAATCAACTTTCAGATGGACATGCAACTGCCACTGACACATCTTCTGATGAGGAAAGCTATAAGGACAACCCTCTTTCCAAAGGCACCAGATACCTATACAGCTGCTCCCTGATGTGCATAAATATAGGCACCCAAGTTTTTTATGGTAAGATTTTTCATGGCATAGGCCACTCATTTTTCACATCCCCATGAAGTCATATCCTGGTAAAGTATGTAGAAACATATTCATTTTTATGTATAAACATATAAACTAAGGCATAAAGGCACTAACTAAACTTTCCATGGAAAGTTAGTGACACTGTTTTTCAACATATGCTGACCCCAAACCATAAAATTGTTTTCATTGCTACATCATAACCATAATTTTTCTACTGTAATGAAGTATGACATAAATATCTGACATGCAAGATATATAATATGCAACCCCTGTGAAAGGGTCATTTTATCCCCAAGCAGTTTACAACTTGCAGGTTGACAACTTCTGCTCTAGAGGATCAGCTCCAAAGTCTTCAGCTAAGTTTCATTTATTTGCTCCATAGAGACTGATTCTACAGCATCTATATATTAAGGAAAAAGCAACAAGGTGACATTTTAACAGGTTAGGTCAGATGCCAGGAAACTTGAAAAACCTGGCCTTTCACCTATGATTTTAAATAGAGTATTTTCAAAACACAGCTATAGTTATATATTTATATATAGTTCCTGATAGCTTGTACACTGTAACAGCAGAGTTGTTATGACAGACTATTTTGTTGACAAGTCCACAAAATATTTATTTGGCATTTCATAAAATGAAAATTGACTATTTCTGGCTAAAGAAATAGAATCAGAATTTCCACATCCTGAGATCACAATTCTGTCCCTGTAACTTTGAAAGTATGATACTTTAGAAAGTTATATAACCTTCCCAACCCTCAGTTTTCCCATATGGATAATGGAACATATTATTCTATTGCTGTGATATGACACTAAGACCAACAAAACTTATTGAAGAAATGGTTTATTTGGGGCTTATCATTTCTGAGGTTTAGAAATTACAATCATGGCAGGGAGCATGAATATAAGATAAGCAAGCATGGCTTTGGAGCAGTTCCCAAGAGCTTAAGTTTTGATTCATGGCCATAAGGCAGAGGGCAGAGAGAGAGAGAGAGAGAGAGAGAGAGAGAGAGAAAGGGAGAAAGACAGACAGATGGATAGAGACAGAGATACAGAGGGAGAGAGACAGAGAGACAAACAGAGAGAGAACTAGGAATGACATAGGTTTTTGAAACCTCAACCACCACCACAATGACACACCTCCTCCAACAAGGCCACACTTTCATCTTTCCCAAATAGTTTCAGCAAGTGCAGAGCACATATTGAAACATATGAACCTATGGGAACCATTCTCATTTAAACCACCGTTCTTCGGAAAGTTACTTCATTTTTATGAGCCTCAGTTTCCCTACATGGAAAATGAAGCAAAACCGTACCTGTTATAGAAAGTTGTTATTTATCCCTTCATAAAAATCAAAGGTACACTTGGACCCTACCGTATGACAAGCTGTTATTCAATGGCAACTTTTGTGTTTCTGAGGCAGATCAGTTATTGTCTTCTCTTAGTACTTATGCATGGTAAGGTGCACTCAGTTGGATTGAGCTTTGCATTGCTCTTGTGCAAAACTAGACGAGAAAGCCTACTTTTCCCTCCTTCATATTCCCCCCTGAAGTCCAGATTGCTATAATAGAAACTGCTTCTGATTTGGCTTCTGAGCTTGATTATCAGTACTCAGGCCTTTCTTCTGCTAGTTAAGGACATTTGACTGCTGCTTCTGCCTGGACACTGTTGCTATGCTTGGGATTTCTGCCCTCAATGGATCTGAGCGTGCAAGCAGGATACAGCCTGTGAAGATAAGTAGAACAGAAGGTGATCGTGATACATTTTAGTGAAGGAATGGGACCCAAGCCAATATGTGTATTCATGTGTGTGTGTGTGTGGGTGTGTGTGTGTGTGTGTGTGTGAGAGAGAGAGAGAGAGAGAGAGAGAGAGAGAGAGAGAGAGAGAGAGAGACAGACAGACAGACAGACAGAGAAACAGACAGACAGAGAAACAGACAGACAGAGAAACAGACAGACAGACAGATTTTGTCAGGTTTCTGGGGTTATAAGGTATCTAAATCATAACATGAGTGGTGATTGTACTCATGGATTTTATATGAAAAAAACGAGTTATGCCACTGGACCCAGCCAGAGACGCTGTGATGTCTTGTAGGGAAAGGGAAATATGGTTACTGTTCATCTTGATGTGGACACTGAAAGGGTAGCGATTATTAGAAGCATCCTGTGTTCCTGATAGGCCAGTATGAGGCTATTAGCCATTGCCAATTTAAACCACTCACTCACCAGGCCCAATCTTTCATCATCAGGGTCACATTTTTTAAAGAAGATCCTCCATAAATATTTTAGGGGAAGGAAACATTTTGAAATATTCTGAAATATCAAGAAGACTTTTTTGATTTGATTAAACTTTATCATAAGGTTATTGATGAGGTACTAATATTCAACTGTTCCAATTAGTAATGTGAACTGTGAATATCTTGATCTTTCCAAAAAATTGTTGTCAATATTACAGGGCACCAATTTCCTTATCTATAAGATATTGTACTTGATGTTCTAGCTAGAGCAATAAGACAACAAAAGGAGATCAAGGGGATACAAATTGGAAAGGAAAGGGTCAATTTCACTGTTTTCAGATGATAAAATAGTTTACACAAGTAACCCAAAAACTCTATGAGGGAACTCCTACAGCTGACAAACACCTTTAGCAAAGTGTCAGGATACAAGATTAACTCGAAAAAGCAGTAGCACTACTATACACAAATGATAAATGGGCTGAGAAAGAAATCAGAGAAACCTCATCATTTACAGTTGCCACAAACAACATAAAATATCTTGAGGTAATGCTAACCAAGCAAGTGAAAGACATGTATAACAAGAACTTTGAGTCTTTAAAGAAACAAATTAAAGAAGATACCAGAAAATGGAAAGATCTCTCATGCTCTTGGATTGGTAGGATAAAAGTAGTAAAAATGACAATCTTGCCAAAAGCAATCTGCAGATTCAATGCAATCCCCATCAAAATCCCAGCACACTTCTTCACAGAGCTTGAAAGAACAATTCTAAAATTTATATGGAAAAACAAAAGACCCAGAATATCTAAAACTACCCTGTACAATAAAGGAACATCCAGAGACATCACCATCCCTGATGTCAAGATCTACTATAGAGCCAAAGTCCTGAAAATAGCTTGTTATTGGCACAAAAACAGACAGGTAAACTAATGGAATCAAACTGAAGACCCTTATATTAATCCACATACTTAGGAATACCTGTTTTTTACAAAGGAGCTACTCAAATAACTGTGTGTGGAAATGAAGAAGACAGCAGATTGATCCATATTTATTGCCATGCACAAAACTGAAGTTCAAATGGATCAAAGATCTCAACATAAATCCAGCCACAATGAAACTCTTAGAAGAGAAACTAGGTGGTACCCTTGAATGAATTGGTAAGGAGACCCCTTCCTGAACATAACACCAGTAGCACAGACACTGAGACCAACAATTAATAAATGGGACTTTCTGAAACTGAGAAGCTTCAGTAAGGCAAAGGACACAGTCAACAAGACAAAACAGCAGGCCACAGAATGGGAAAAGATATTAACCAACCCCACATCAGACAGGGATCTGATTTCCAAAATATACAAATATATATTTCCAAAATATAGCCACTTTGCAAATCAGTATGGAGTTTCCTCAGCAAGATGGGAATCAGTGTACCACAAGATCCAGCAATTCCACTCTTAGGCATATACCCAAAAGAAGCACATTCATACAACAAGGACGTCTGTTCAACTATGTTCATAGCAGCATTATTTGTAATAGCCAGAAACTGGAAGCAGTCTAGATGCCCCTCAACTGAAGACTGGACAGAGATAATGTGGTACATTTACACACAATGGAATACTACTCAGCAGAAAAAAAAAACAATGGAATCTTGAAATTTGCAGGAAAATGGATGGAACTAGAAGAAATCATCCTGAGTGAGGTAACCCAGTCACAAAAAGACAAACATGTTATGTACCCACTCATATATGGATTTTAGACATATAGCAAAGCATTACCAGCTTACAATCCACACCACCAGAGAAGCTAGGGAACATTGAAAACCCTAAGAGAGACAATACATGGACACCGGACAAGGGGAAAGGGACAAGATCTCCTGATCTAATTGGGAGCATGGGGGAGGGGAGAGGCAGTTAGGAGAAAGAGAAGAAGAGAAGAGGACATGAGAGAGCAAGAAGATCAAGTCAGTGGAAGAATAGAGGATAACAATTGAAGAGATACCATAATAGAGGGAGCCATTATAGGTTTAAAGAGAAATCTGGCACTAGGGAAATGTCCATAGATCTACAAGTTTGACCCCAACTAACAATGCAAGCCATAGTCGAGAGACTACCTTAAATGCCCTTCTCCAATAATGAGATTGATGTCTACCTTCTATGCCATCCTAGAGCCCTCATCCAGTAGCTGATGGAAGCAGAAGCAGATACCCACAGCTAAATACTGAGCTGAACAATGGAGTCCAGTTGCAGAGAGGGAGGAGTGATGAACAAAGGGGTCAAGACTAGGCTGGAGAGACCCACAGAAACAGTTGACCTGAACAAGGGTGAGCTCATGGACCCCAGACTGATAGTTGGGAAACCTGCATAGGACTGTTCCATACCCCCTGAATGAGGATGTCTGTTTGGAGGTCTGGTTAATCTATGGGCCTCTGGTAGTGGATCAGTATTTCTCCCTAGTATAGGAATAGACTTTGGGAGCCCACTCCACATATATTGATGCTGTCTCAGCCTAGACACAAGGGGGAGGGTCTAGGCCCTGTTCCAAATGATATGACAGACTTTGTAGATCTCCCATGGAAGGCCTCACCCTCCCTAGGAAGCAGAAAGGGGATGGTATAGGGAGTTGGTGGGGGGGGAGCAGAAGAATAGGGGAGGGAGAGGGAACTGTGATTGTCATGTAAAACAAGCTTGTTTCTAATTTAAATGAAATATTTACTAAAAAATAAAAGCAAAAAAGAGATAAAAATAGTTACCTCAATGTTCTTGTGAAGGTTAAATGGGGTAGAATAATGTGTGGCACACAGCAGTGCTTAGTCATAGCTTTGATGACTCTGAAGATGAGGCTATATCATAGCATTGTGCCAGGATTGGTGGTCTTTACTACATACAAGACAAATGATGTACTCCTTCAGGTTTTGGCTGCCTTTCATTTTGGGGGCACTATATGAAAATATTCTTGATCTGGGAGGATTTATATTTGTCTTTGAGGATATCTTCCTGGCCTCTCTTTATCCCCTACAGATGAATAGGCTGTTGGACACTAATATCATCAGGCTCTACAAATTTAAAAATTACTATTCCTACTCCCTAACCCTGGGACACAGAAGACAACCACCTTGACTTCATTTTTAAGTTCTTCCTTTCAGCATTCATGGAAGGGAGCTGTACTTTCATTTCTGAATCCTAGGATTACTGAGCAAATCCTAGATGATGTAGCTATATCATTGAAGAAGATATGGACCTAACAGGGATGTTAGGGTTTAATTAGTATAGTCCTGGATAATCTCCATGGCCCTGCTGCTCTTAGGCTCTTTGACCTCAGATATGTCCCTTTCAGCCTTGGAACCTCAGTTTCCTCAATTACAAAGTGAAGTTAATGTTAGTACCCACACGTGATGATTAATCTTAGTTGTCAACTTGATCAGAAGTAGAATCACCTGACTGATGTCTGTAGATCTCTCTGTGGGGAGTTGTCTCCATTAGTCCAATTAAATGAGAAGACCTGACCACTGTGTGTGATACCATTCCCCAGGTTGAGATGTTAGAATGTATGAAATGGATGAAGTGAGCAAAGCACAAGTTTTCACTGCTATCTCTTTCCTGATTTTAGATGCAATGTAACCAGATGCATCAAAATACTGTTGCCTTGACTTCTCTGTCATGATGAGATGTTCACTGAACTCTGAGCCAAAATAAAGCCTTTGTGTCTCCGGTTGCCTTATGTGATGGTGGCAACAGAAAAAAATAACCAAGACAACATATTACTTGTTATACATGAATAGTAAATAAGATAGCACATGTGCAATAGCTAGAGTAGTCCTGATTGAGAAGATACTCATAAAGGGGAGAGATTTATCAAGTGGTGCCTCTCATTCTTATCAGAATAACAAGGATAATTTCTACTGTAGGGCTTTGTCTTCTCAGGCTGACATGTACGTAATCAGTAGGCAAATGATAACATGCATCTGGATAAGCCTGAGTCTCAATTCATTTGGAGAAAGGCAGATGAATTAGGAGTACATAGAACTGCAATGCAACAGTGTCGTTATGTATAACAAAAATAACATAGTATTGAGATATAAGTTGAAGATGCTATTTCAAGTGTCTGAAACCCTCTTTAAGACTCACATTCATCTACTATAACATTAGAAGTGCTTCACACAAAACTTCTTGGGCTATTTGTTAGATGGCTTCATGTAAATCCTGATATGGTCCCATGCTACAGATACATGACATACACATTACTCTAAGCAAAAGTTAGAAGGAAGATGCAAAACCCATGAACAATAAGTGCAGGGTATGTCACATTATTGAATAAATTATTCCTTGGACTTTCTGTAGAAATCTAAAGAGACCACTAAGGATGAGTTTCTCCTAGGATTATCTTTAATCCCTTATGAGTGGAGGGCCACACTGCACCAACACTATGCATGTAAACTACAACAGGCTGCCATAATAAAACACCATAGACTAGGTTGCTTAAACAAATAGCAGTATTCACTAACTTCTACAACCCAAAGACTGCAGGGTTGGCTTCTTTTTAACCTTGTCTCCTTGGCTTCTAAATAGACAACTTCTTTTTGTGTTTTACTGGTCTTCCCTTTATATATACCTGTGTCCCAAAATCCTCTTACAAAGATGCTGTCCTGGGAGATTAGGTTCTGCCCTACTGCCCCTTTTCAATAGAGTAACTATTTATGAAGTTCCTAATCCCTTTGATTTGTAGGTTTGGTGCCTGCAGATTTAAACACTCTAGGGTTGAAATTACTGGAGAAATGTGTCAACACTGAACAAGTACAGACATGTTTTCCTGTCATTCATAAAACAATACAGAAGAACAACTATTTACATACCATTCACAGTGTATTCGGTATTACAGGTACTGTAAATATTAATTGAATACAAGGAGGTTTTATATAATATATATATATATATAATATATATATATATATATATTGACAGCAAAATATATACTCTGAAGTACTATAGGATAGTGCTTTAATATATAGACTTGGTGTATATGATCCAGTCTATTATTGCTGAAATTTCCACATGCAATGTGCCTAGAGCAACATTCTCTAGACTGAGAGTGACTTGTCCTAGGGTACTACTTGTCCTTCCAACTGTAAGATTCTCTCTCTTTTCTACTCTCCTTGCCAAATGGAGATCTTGCAGTTTTTAACCTAATGGCTCTGCTATCACCTTCCTTCATCCTAGCTGTAAAATACATGCAAACCATATAGCTTTGAGATTACCAATCAATGACCTCTTCATTCTAAAGAACATCTCATTCTGATTGGCATGCACATTGGGCATAGCTACTCCCAAAGAATGTATGAGTATTTTCAGCACAACCAAGATTTCAAACACTCTAATACCATCGTTAGACCATGTTTTGGATTATGTTTCTCAGTTTGGGATTTGAGAAATATGGTCACTGTAGAAACTATAACTCTTTACATGCATATGCATAATTATGTATAATAATGTAACTCCAAAGATGCATAATGAATGATAATTAAGATATTTACATCATGCACATGTGCTGTCAGTCTCAAAACTCCAATTCAAAATGCCAATTGTCCCTTAATACACATAAAAGATTCATAACAAATCTTTCTAGAACTTTGTGACAAATGTTTTCCTTTAGTTTTATGGAACATACAGAGAAGGGATAATTGTTAGATATATCACACATGCTGAATTTTTACCAGGAAGTGGGAATTTTAAGGTATGATTCCAGTTTAGGGATTACAAAATGCAATCTTTGTAAATGGAACAGTCATTTGACCTTGAGATTTGGTTAATTCACTTTTAAGGGAATGAGGAAACATCCCCCAAAGATTACTTTTTGTCTTTTCATGTCAACTGCTTTCTTTTATCTTTCTCATTTTCAGCTATGTCCTATGAGGAAAGCTACTTAGGAATGAATAGGATGTGGGAAAGGGTCTACCGTTCATACTCATCCAAGTTCCTATATGATTCATTGTTTTTAAGGACTTCTAACCATCATTCAGCTCAGATAACCTTACTGTTAACTGTTTAGTTAACTGGTAAGAGAACAAATATTTACTTTTCATTAATTAAGGATTAAGGACACCCTATAATATAATATAATTTATGAGGCAATGCAATAATGCAGTGGGTTCTGGTGTCTGGGGTACAGAGGGGTAGTAGCAGAATATGAATAAAGACAGTTAAACATTATTCCTTATTTCATACATTTTGTTAGAAAATTCTGATATATACTCTCTCAACCTAGACACACAGGGGAGGGCCTAGGTCCTGCCCCAAATGATGTGACAGGCTTTGATAAACCCCCATGGGAGGTCTCACCCTCCCTGGGAATGAATAGGGTGGGGATGGTTAGGGGAATGGGAAGACAGGAAGGAAAGGGCACTGGAATTGGTATGTAAAATAAGAATGTTTTTAATTCAAATAAAAATTAATAAAAATGTCAAAAAGAAAATTCAGATGTATAACAAAACTAAAACAATCATAAAATGACTAATACCCAAGTATCTTTGGAATATGGAATAAAAAGCCCTTTCTCTTTCCCTAGTGCCCTGTGGTTGGGTAAACATGGGAATGATGTTCTCTGTCTTTGTGAATAACATGTACCTACAAGGCACATATATCTTCTCAGGAAACATATATTTGTAACACCATATATTTCTGCAAATTTCCACAGTTCATTGCTGTGTAAACACTACTGGCCACCCCTGTGCTTTGTCTCATAATCCTTCAACTGTCTGCCTCCACACCACTGTATTCACCTCCCCTATTTCTAATTCTAATGTCAACCTTTTGAAATGTGACAATCTAGACCACAAAAATACTCAGCTGATCCCTACTATAGACAGTTTAATGAAGCTGGAAATATGTTTTTAAAGCAAATGTCATAGAAAACATCAAATATGAGGTTACCTCGTTAAGCATAGAAATGTTTCTCCTTCGGTTTATTTGGCTCCTTATTCCTGTCAAGCTTGAATAAATGATAACACATGGTTGGCCAAGTTCTCCCCTGGTACAAATGCAGGGAAGATTGCTAAATTTGTAAAATGCAAGTGGTACAGTATAGTCAGGTGAGACTAGTATCCATATCAATTGATATTCTTCAAAATGAATCAGAACTGTGGATAAAATAGAAAATACCTGCCAAATATCCATATTAATGGGTTTATTCATTTTAACAATTCCTAGCTATACATCTGAATTGGAAAATTTATGCTTTTAAATACAGAAATATCACAATTTCTGTATTTTTAACTCAAAGACTCAAAGGAAGTTTGTTAATCACCAATTATTTCTTTCAATTTCCTCTTGAATGAATATGTATATGTATTTATAAATATTGTATATATCAATAAGTACTCTGCAAACCATATTTACTTTGATCTTAAAATTCACCTTGGTTAATAAGCCTAGTATACATACGATAGTATCTTGCACACTTATAACACCATTCTTTTAATAGTTTAGTGTATTTAAGAATTCTCTTTACAAAAGCTTTGGAGCTAGCTATCTAGGAAGAGATACCATCACTCTGAAATTACAAAAATGAGTATGAAAAAGTAGGGTTAAGTTACACTAACACACAGCGATTTAGTGAAAAGGCAACATCCAACATCTCATTCTAGGAGCAGGATTGGCAAGAACCAATTCCTATAAGAAATCTAGTTTAAAGAGTCACACTCTCAGTATAAAAACTAAATCAGAGAATCAAAAACTACTTTACTGACCTTACCTAGGAGAAATTTAGTCTATTTGTTTCATTGTAAAACATGACAATTTAAATATAAATTCTTATTCCACTACTGTTGGCTGTGTTCTTACTATGTGTTCTTATTCTTGGAATAGTACGAAAAATAGTTTCCTACTCTGAAGGAGCTTCCAAATATGGCCATCAAAGGACATCATCTTGTTGATGAAATTTATGTTATAACATTTGGTGACTGAGAATTGGCTCAGCTCTCCCACAAATTTCTTCCAGAGCTCCTCCAAGTAAAATACAATTGGATTTTTAGACATGACTCTTTATCAAACCATGGATTTCATGAAAAGGATTGCAAAATTTTGTTTCATGGCTCTAGAAAAAGAAATGCATTCTTCACCCCAGCTTCTATATATTCTGAAATAGGTACATCAATGTCTCAGGGCATTTGGGGATAGAAACATGTTGGTGATCAATATTGTTATGTATTGTTTAACCTTCTTCATCAACTCTATAAAACCCAAACCCATATTCAATTCCTAGCCTTTATGAACTGATAAGTCAAGAGTAATATGAAATTAAATGTGGATTTGAATTTAATCTATTTTTTGTGTTGTTCTACAGACTGAATTTAAGTCCATATACAGGTACACACATCGGTCTAAAAGTGGAGTACCACTAAAGCTACATAGCAGCCCTCTCCCCCAGCTCTTCACAGACTATAAATTCTTCATTTACATGCAAGATAAAATCATGGAGTTTTGCCAGGAGGTGGTGGTGCAAGCCTTTAATCCCAGCACTTGCGAGGCAGAGGCAGAGGCAGAGGCAGGAGGATCTCTGTGAGTTCGAGACCAGCCTGGTCTATTAAAGCTCGTTCCAGGACAGACTCCAAAACCACGGAGAAACCCTTCCTCAAAAAAACAAAAAATAGTCAATATAGTTAATTTAAACATATTTTTGACTTGGTTCTATATAGCTGGAAGGAAACTTAGATATCACTTATTTGCTCCTTTCATTTACAAGTGAAGAAATTGTGGCGCAAAGAAGGAGAATGATTTGTCAAGGGGCACATGGTAAGTAAATAGCAGATCTGACACTAAAAGTTAGGTTTCATCATTTAAGTTCCACATTTTTTTCTAGTGCATCTTTTTTCCTCTTACTGAAAATACAATTTTTTATACAATATATTCTGATGAGAATTCTCCTACCCCTACTCCTCCCAGACTGTCCCTACACCCCCTTCAATCCAGAGACACACCATTATTTCTGTCTCTCATTAGAAAACAAGCAAGCATCTAGGGGATGATAAAATAAAATAAAAATAAATCAGAAAAGGCCAAAACAGGAGAAAAACACAAAGAAAAAGAATGTATGTGTCTATATAGACACATATAGACACAGAGATACAAACATTAATACATCAGGAAACCTACAAAAAAACATAAAATCAGAAATCACAATCAATAAGCAAAGGCAAAAAAATTAAAAAAGACTGTTCAGACACAACATTATGAGACAGAGAACCTGCAAAGATGCAATTGACTTCATGGCACCAGGCCAACCTTTAAGAGTAGTTTGTTTCCCCAATGAGGCTCCATTAAAGAAAACTAATATTTCATTTGTAGGTAGTTATCAATGGGAGATTGTTTGTGGGTTAGGGATGGGGCTTGTGTCCACCTTTCATTCCAGCTCTAGAACCCAATATGGTATAGACACATGTAGGCCTTGTCTGTGCTGCTATAGTCTCTGAGTTTATATGTGCATCAGTCACGCTGTGTTTAGAAGGCCTTGTTTCCTTGGTGTACTCTTCCTCCTCTTGGCTTTACACTATTTCTGCTACTCTTCCTTGGGGTCCCTTGAGCCCTAAGGAGGGTGAATTGAAGGAGACATTCAATTTAGGACTGAATGTTCTAATATTTGTCACTCCGTATATTTTCTGTCAATGGGTCTCTCTATTTGTTACCATCTGCTGCAGGAAGACATTTCTCTGATGATGGCTGAGCAAGGCACTGAGATATGAATATAGCAAACTGTCATTAGGAGTAATGGTATTGCTATGTTCCTTCAGCATAATAGTAATATTTGGTTTTCCCCGTATGTCTTTGACGTATCTAATTTTAGGTTCTTGACTACCTGAGCAGTATCAGGCATGTGTTCTGTCTCAGAGAGTGGGCCTTAAGTCAAAACAGATATTGGTTGGTTACTTCCACAAGGTTTTTGACATTCTGGCGTCATTTTATCTCACAGGAAGGACACCATTCTAGATCAACAGGTTTTTAGCTGGGTTGGTGTTTAACTTTCACCTTTGGTTGTATACTCCATCATTTACATACAATTATTAGAGGAAAATAAATAAGAGAAATACACAAACTGCTAATGTTTTAGACATAGGCATAGGTGACATAAATGTATCAATAACTTCTTTCATTTCCAAGCTTGATCTTTCATTGTTCGCAGGGAGCTAGATTTTCTTTTTTTCTACAAGGGATCTACAGACACACAGTAGAATGTCCTGACTTCACCTTTACCTAAATAATATCAGAAATTCACTCTCTTACTAGTTGGGATCCTACCTCTCACTAGCCAAATCCAGCAACTTCTTATGGATTTACCCTCACAAAAGACTGTTTCTGTTTGGCCTAGAAAAATATTTAAGCTTCACTCATCTTATCTTGAAAAACTCTCCCCTAGTTCTAATCCGAACTTTAGCTTCAATTTTGAATATCCATGCACCTGCTGACCTAGACCTAAATATCTCACAGATACCACAAATGCAATTCATTTACTATTAACTTACTACTTCCATTTTAAATGTACTTGGTTTCCAAGTACATTCTTTTCCCCACAATAAGTTACATCAAGTCAGAAACTTAGGATCATTCTTTTTTTATGTCTTCATATAATACCCCATCAGCTAACCAATCACCTTTAATTATACCAAGTCCTTCAATTTTGCAGTTGGCATAGATGTCCATGCTTTTTATGTGGCCCTCCTGAGAATTCTGACACGTGCTCTTGCTTAGGAATCACTTTTTTAAGGTTTGCTCTTAAGAGGTTAAGTAAGACACAGTAAATCTTTGTCAATCAAGAGCTCCTTGAAATCTCCGCTATTAGCAGACCCAGTTGAAGGAAACAAAGACTAAAGTCTCCTAGAGGCATGGATGTAGGAGTGCTCAATTTGAGAACTGGTCAATTTACTTCAATAAACTCTGGAAAATCCTCAGCACTTAGAAACGTTTGGCAGGAAGGACTCATATTAATTATAGTCACTTACATAAAGCACCTTATGACCAAATTACCATATAAATAATAATTAGGCATATCTTTTGTTAACACTGTAACATCATGTTTTATTTGATTGTAATACTATTTTTACATGTGTGTTCAATTTTCAGTTTATCATTCATGTACCAAGACCATCTGCTTCCAACTTAAAAAATTAGAAAGACCTTGTTAAAATATTGACCCACTCAACCTAAACACATGAAGACAGTCATTAACAGCTCCATGGACTCACATGCAAATAGAATTGAGTCGAAAAAAATCTCATAATATCAATACCTAAATTTAATATCAATGGAGGCATTTATACCATAAAATGAATATTCACATTGCAGTAAGTTATTTTGCAATAGGAGCTATACCACATTAATTCAAATATTCACTATTTTTGTATGTGTTTATAATTTACACATTGACTTTCAGAGGCACACCTATCTATAAATGAGGGCTTTCCTACACTAGCAACAGGCTCCTGCTGAGAATTCATTGGGAAATTCGGAGGCACCATTTGGAATCCATATTCTTCTGAGTTCTCTTTCAAATTCCAGTCTGTTCCTGGAGATATCTAACTGATGCCAAAAGAAGCTTCTTTTATAAAACCTAGAGACTCTGGCAAGGTACAACTGTGAGTAAGAATCAATTGCTAGCACTTTGGGAAGGGAGGAATCCTATTATGGTTCTGCATTCAATCTCAAGATGTTATTTTAAAGAAATATTTATATTATTAATGAAGGCAAGACCTATATAAATCTTGGGAACTGAATTACCATGTAATGAAGCCATTGCTCAGAATACTGATTAACCCACCAGGTCAGTCAATTCATTCTGCCCACTTTATAATGATAAATAGTTCATGAAGTGTTCTGTCTGGCAGTGGCTTTCCTTATTTATAGTGTCTTACACAATCAAAGGGGAAATCCCTCATCTTGCATTTGAAATTGGTACTCAGTTATGTGGTCAGCTTCAGCTCTTTTGTCCATGCCTTCTAGGCAAGTAGCCTTCTTCCTGCATACCAGTTCAGGAGTCAGGGGCAGAGCACACCAGCTAAATTACATTTGGAAAGAGACCATTTTTAGTGCATGTTCTTGAATTAGACCCCCCAGATTCACTTCTTAAATCTCATGCAGTGATATTTGAATACATTATCCTGAACATAGCCTTATCAAAATGAGAAAGATGGAAAATATATTACAAAAGATAGGTGTCACACATAAAAAGGACAAACTATCACCCTAGAAGTCCAAACTTTTTATAAATAATTCTCCTTCACTTGATTCCTAACCTTGAGGACATGAGTCGAGGAACTTTCAAGATATGAAGAAAGCTGGAACTTCCATCTCTATCAATATTCTCATATGTACATATATGTGGTACTTCCTATCAAACTTTGGTAAGTTTCTTCGTTTCTAATGTTGCATCTATTTAACACAAGGTCAAATGTCACCAGTAATCATGACCACTTATGGATCATATGACACTTACCTGAGAATCATTTCATTTAAACATCTAATATATTTTATGATTGCCGAATTTCTCCTGGAGCTCTTTTTATGTTCTAATTCTTTTCAGACAGGATCCCCATCTTCCCAGTCTTCAACCTCTTTTGCTCCATCCCTCATTCTCTCTGCCAGTTTCTAACCATTATCTGCTCTTCATGAAAAGCAAAAAAAAAAAAAAATTATAAGAAACCCTCACCAGAAACACACACTCTTTGTGTATATCCTTCTTTGTGTCCGATGTCATTCTAAGCATCCCTGTACCACTGGCCAATCAACACATCAAAGACAATAACCTTCGACTTGGAGGGAACCGTATCACTATGGACAAAGTAGTTCCAGACATTTGACATTTTCACTGTAGCTTAAATAAATTCCACTTGGAGTCTTCAAATATCTAGGAAATCTTGTCTTGGAACTTCTTGGCTTCTAACTTCTTTACAGAAATCTTTATGAAGCTACTATGGCTGAAAAGGCTGGCTAGTCTACACAGAGAGACCTGAAAAGCCAATCTTGTTCTCTAAGACACTGCCTGCCACAGCTTTCCTGAACACTGGGCATCATCAGAAAGGCAGGCATTGGTCTACTGTGCTCAACTGGGAATGAAATCAACTTCTTTCATTGCCCAATTCAATTGCAAATGCTTAATTTCAGTGCTATTTGCACAAGAGGATTCAACAGAGCCCAGACATGAAAATTATCTATTGCTTTAATTACTTCTAACTTTGCAAAAGTCACATCTCTTATCAATATCTAAATATAGCATCACCAGTGTGCCTTTACCTTGTTTGTCTGGAGAGTAGTATCTACTTTTAAGAATTTATTTTCTTAGTTAGCATGTGTTTGTGTTTGTACATGTGACACATGTGGTACATGTCATAGACCTCAGAAATGCAGCCCTTTGTGTGGGAAGAAGAATTCGAAAAGTAGAAGCGCACAAGCAAGCATAGTCGACAGGAAAAATGTCAAAGCTCTGTCAGAGTATCTAACATTGAATTATGTAAGTTTTCTAAGGCTTAGTTCATAATCTGTTAAATGGGCCTCATTTGCAAGGTCAGTTTAAGGCTATGAGTAAAGTATCAGTCTGTAAAAGAATTTCATCATCTCTTTTGGCACATAACTGATTCATGAACACACAATGGTCAACATGGAGAGGAAAAATGAGTGAGGTTAAAGAACACTGTAGGCAAGTACTAGCAAACACTCCCCAAACCTCACCCGGGTATTCATTCCTAAGGCTAAAAGCACATTTCTAGGGTTTACATGGTGAGCAGGTAATGGCTACTGCTGTCATCCCTGATATTCTATGTGAAATCAATATGGTTTAGACAAAGTAAAAAGGCCACAGGCTAAGAGGTGGCATTTTCACTTGTAATCCAAGTTCTTGCCCTTTTATGCCTCAAACAGTGGCAGCAATGTGTCATTCTATGACTTTCCTCATGTGGCAATAGAGCAAATACTAACTGCTCAATTTCTCAGACAGGATTAAATTGACTTTAATGATTACAGGGAAAAGAAAAGCATCTGAAGAACAGCAGTAAGGTAAAGGGGGAGGGAAAGAAAATGTGAACCAAGAAGAGATTAAAAAGAATGTTGTTAATGCCAACAGCATCTCCTCTTCAAGACCCACGGGGATTCTGGATACTAATTCATCTCGGATCAACCCTTGGAACATATTTGCCACAGTTAAATTCTCAGAAAGCAAATGAGTATAATATGAACCAGAGGAGCAGAAAAATGAATTTATTTTGGAAGATTTGATAGGAGAAAAGACAGCAGGAATGATGTGAGAATTATTTTGGCTAGGAAGTTCAGGGGAAAAAGTTCTTGCATTCCTGAGAATTCTAATCATAACTGTGAGAGAGGTTTCAACCAATAGGCGAATACTATGACAAGCAAGGAGAATAAGGTTTGGGTTTGATATCTAGACTGCCAGATCTTAAGTGAGGAGAGTTTGCTTCAGTTCAGGTGAAGGATATTTTCACTTCAGGCCTTGGGCTATCAGTCATGCAAAGTTACAGCCACTGGAAAGCTTCTCAGCGTGCATTCACTAAGATATCAGAGTGCATAGCCCAGAACGTTGCATGATGCAAACTCATTAAATCCCACAGTGTCCTTAAGGACAAGTTGCCTTTGTTCCCTTCATTTAACACAGATGATCCAGGTGCAGGATCCAAGATCCATATCTCTCTCAGAATGATTGACCTATGCATTGAGTACCTCCCTGATGCCAAACTATGCACCTTTCAGCTGCCTTTCTTGTGGAAGTGGTAAGTTGCTTTCACAGAGAGAGCCAAAGATATGGAACAAACACAGGCAAGCAACAATGAGAGAGACACAAGAAAGAAGTGGGGTTTCAGCTTCTAGAAGATAAGAAACAAATGTACAAAAAGAGAAAGATGTTATACAGAATCATGGAGAGCCAAACAAAATAAGGAATAAGATGGATGGCGGAAACTTTTCTCTTTTCAGGGAGATGGTGTCTACAGATGACAGTGGGATGGGTGCTTTTCCCCATTTTAAATTGTAAGCAGATTCAGACAGACGAGAGTTCAGTTAATTTTCTAGGAATTCACTAGACTGGATCTGGGCATATGATGTGGGATCCAGACTTGGTCTAGAGGTTGGAGATGAATGGGTGTCTGGAGTTGAGTAGGGCAGGAGAGGAAATACTGGTCTCCTATCTATGCCACTGCTACATGGGATGGATATGGCATCCATGGTAGAAAGCAGGGTTATGGTTAGCATTGGGTCTCAAAGGAATGGAGATTAGCTGGGAGGAAGAGCTGAGGCAGGGATCTTAGGCTGATGGATCTACTCCAAGATCCAGGGTTCAGAGTCCCATGGTAGTACAACTTTGCATGGTGAGGGACAGAGAATTGTACATGTGTGTCTATACCCTGTGTGTGCCTCACTCTGTTTGGCTCTCTGTTTCTCTCTCCTTTCTCTCTTCCTAAAAAGCCACCAGAATTCTATATTTGGATGTAACACAATTCCAATCACAAATTCCAACCACCCCCCCAAAGAATTCATCTCAAAATATCATATTCAGTGTAATTTTCTGACCTCTTAAATATCCCACAATGGAAATTATTTCAAAACATGAAACCTGGGGGACATTCAAGACAGACTGACATCACAGCAGTAAAGGAAAAACAGGTAGAGAATGGGAGACTCCAAGAGATGAATGGGCATCAAGTAAAGAAGAAAAGCAGAGCAGAGTTTTGAGGGCATGGTCCTGTGCATAAAAGTAATATGAACAGAAGTGAAAAGTAATATGAACAGAAGTGATGCAGTAAGATCAACAGCTGAAGGAAGTTAATACAAGCTGGGGCGCAGGAGGGGGGCAAACGAAGCTTCAAAAGATTAAACTACTAACAGAGAAAAGCATTATCTTTGAATGGGAAATAAAGTAATATAAGAATCAAGGAAGATCTGCATCCAGCCTGTAAGACTTTAAGAGCAAAGAAATAGGATGTCATTTACATGAAAAGCAAGGCTGGCTATAAAGAAGGACATGCACAATGCATGAAAGGACACAATTTGCAGGTACTGTTTAGTGGCCAACACTAGTAAGCGCCACAGAAAAACAATTTTTTGCTCTTACAATGTAAAATATTTGAGAATAAGTTGGAACTTACATGCAGAAAGAGAGGCTAAAAATCATCTAGCATCTGCCATCATTGGAGCTGTAGCCCCACACCCACTGGCAGAGACCCCGGGGACAGCACAAACCATCCACCATCTGCTGCCATCACTATTGGATGGACCCTTGGTCACGCACCCACTGTAAGAGGCACCACCTGCACCCACTGCAAGAAGTGACAGGAAGATGACAGTATAGGAACACACTCAACAACAGAAAGAGTAATATGACACCACCAGAGTCTAGGGGTTCTACACCAGCAAAACCTGAACACCCCAACACAGATGAAACAGAAGAAAATGACCTTAACATGACTTTATGAAGATTATAGAGGCCCTTAAAGAGGAAATGAGAAAAACCCTTAAAGAAATGGAAGAAAAAAACAAACAAAAACTGTAAGAAATGGAGGAAAAGACAAACCAAAAATTGTAAGAAATAATTCTCTTAAAGAAACCAAGGAAAGCCAAGAAAAAAATCAAACAGATGAAGGACACAATTCAAACATTTCAAGACATGAAAACTGAAATAGAGGCAATAAAGAAAATGCAAACTGAGGGAATACTGAAAATAGAAAATCTGGGTAAGTGATCAGGAACTACAGATGCAAGCATTACCAACAGAATACAAGAGATGGAAAAGAGAATCCCAGGTGTTGAAGATACACTAGAGGAAATAGACTCATTGACAAAGAAAATGTTAAGTTCAAAAATTCCATAACACAAATTATCAAGGAAACATGGGGCACTGTGAAAAGAGAAAACTTAAAAATAGTAGGTATAGAAGAAGATGAAGAAGCCCAGCTCAGAGGTGCAAAAATTAATCAACAAAATCACCGAAAACTTTTCCAACCTAAAGAAGGACATGCCCATGAAAGTACAAGAAGCTTACACAACACCAAAAAGACTGGACTGAAAAAAAGTACCATCACCACATAATAACCAAATCCCCAAACATAAAGAATAGAGAAAGAATATTAACAGTAGCAAAGGAAAAAGGCCAGGTAACATATAAAAGCAGACCTAACAGAATTATACCTGACTTCTCCATGGAAACTCTGAAAGCCAGAAGGTCCTGAATAGATATTCTACAAAGACTAAGAGACCACAGGTGCCAGCCAGACTACTAAACCCAGCAAAGGTTTCAATCACTATAGATGGGGAAAACAAGATATTCCATAACAAAACTAGACTTATACAATACGTATCTACAAATCCAGCCCTACTAGAAGGAAAACTCCACCCCAAAGAAGTTAGCTACACTCACAAAAACACAGGCAATAGATAATCTGACATTACCAAAAGCCAACACAACAGGAAACACACACAATTGTTGGGCCCTTCCCCCATAGGGGTCTGCTGAACAGCTTGTGACTAGGAGCTTACCTAGCAGGTACATCCTGTTTTCCTCCTTCCTTGAAGGCCTGAGTGAAAGTTCCTGTTATCCTGTTATTCGCCCATTCAGGATTGCCTGATGGGCCTGGGAACCTGAACTTGTTATCTGGGTAGTTTTCCATCATCCCTGCTGACTGGTATATAAGCCCCCACTCTTGTTGGAATAGAGGGCATTCTCCCTGCAAGAAAGACCTGCTGTCTTGTCTTTATTTAAATCCTCAAGAACTTAACCCTATACTGTAGAAGTGTTGTAGTGCAGGTGCTACACACAATACCAACAACAAATACAAAACTAACAAGAACCAACAACAAGAGGTCATTAACATCCCTTAACATCAATGGTCTCGATTCACTTATGAAAAGACACAGGCAAACAGAGTGGTTACAAAGACAGAATCCATCCTTCTGGTGCATATAAGAAACATACCTCAACTTCAAATACAGACAGTACCTCAGAGTAAAGGATTAGGAAAAGACTTTCCAATCAAATGGACCTACGAAACAAGCTGGTGTAGCTACTCTAATAGCTAACCAATTAGACTTCAAACTAAAATTAATCAAAAGAGTTGAAAAAGGTCATTTCATATTCATCACAGGAAAAATCCATCAGGAAAAGTGCCAATTCTGAATATCTATGCCCCCAATACAAAGATACCCACATTTACAAAAGAAACATTACTAAAGTCAAGTCATACATAACACACAGTTATAGTGGCAGACTTCAACACCCCACTCTCACCACTGGACATGAGTATCAGACAGAAACTTAACAAAGAAATAAAGGAACTAACAGAAGTTATGACTAAATTGGGCTTAACATACATCTATAGAACATTCCATCCAAACACAAAAGAATATAACTTCTTCTTAGCACCACATGGAACTTTCTCTAAAATGGACAACATACTTGGCAAAGAGCCAACATGAACAGACACAAAACATTGGAACAACCCTCTGCATCTTATCAGATCACCACGGTATAAAGTTAGAATACAACAAAAACACAAATTGCAGAAAGCCTACAAACTCATGATAAATTGAACAATGGTCAATTGCATCACTCCTGGGTCACAGAAGAAATAAGTTAAAGACTTCCTGGATTTCAATGAAAATGAAAGCACAACATAACCAAACTTACAGGACACTTTGAAAGCAATAATAAGAGGAAAGTTCATAGCACTAAGTGTCCACATAAAGACACAGGAAAATAGTGAAACTAGAAACTTAAGAGCACACCTGAAAGATCTAGAACAAAAATAATCAAACTCACCTAGGATGAGTAGATGCCAAGAAATAATCAAATTGAGGGCTGAAATCAGTAAAGTAGAAACAAATAAAACAATACAAAGAATCAATGAAACATAGAGTTGGTTCTTTAAGAAAATCAACATGACAGACACAACTTTATCCCATCTAACCAAAAAGCAGAGAGAGAACATGCAAATTAACAAAATCAGAAATGAAAAGGGGGACATAACAATGGACACTGAGGAAATAAAGAATCATCAGGTCATACTTTGCAAACCCTTACTCGACAAAATTGGGAAATTTAAAGAGTATGGACAATTTTCTGGATATGTATCACTTACCAAAATTAAATCAAGAACAGATAAGTAATTTAAATATTCATATGATGGAGGATGTCTTTCTGTGTATATGTTTGTCTTATTGGTTGATAAATAAAGCTCTGTTGGCCAATAGGGAAGCAAGATAGGCGGGACCAGGAGAGAAGAGGGATTCTGGGAAATATAGTAGAGAGGGAGTCTCCATGTGATCCCTGGAAGAGAGGATGCATGCCACCAGTGTCCTTAATAAGTCTTTATAAAATGTATAGATTATGGTTATGGTTGATAATTAAGACTGAGCTAGCAAATACGAAATCCCAGTCATTGAACAGCAGCACTGTGAATAATATAAGATTCTGTGTGTTGTTTTGGAGCCCTAACATGGTGGCAGAACTCAGGCAGTTTGAAGAAAGACTTATTGTTACAAATGGTGTCCATGTGGTTTTACAAACTTCCACATAAAAACTTCACAAAAGCTTTAAAGGGGATTTTAGAAGCAAAAGAACAGAGATAAGCATGACTTCATTGTAGGGGAAGCTGTAGCCATGCCTACTTAGGGGCTGGCTACAGATGTGCCTGACCACGCCTTCAGAAGCTTTCGAGGGCGTGGTCAAGGGAGGTAGGGTGACTGCGTTTTCACTTTCGGTTTCTCTTTGGTACTTGCTGTACAAACTGCTGCCACACAGGCTGGCTAGGTCACTCTGTAAGTAAGGCTTTTCCCTATTAAATACCCTTGTATTTCTACCTGACTCTGTATTGGTAATTTTCCACTATACTTCATGTTAGCAGCATTTTCTCAGGTGGTCTCTTCTTTGCTAGAGACAAGCAGAGACTCAAGTGGCTCCCTTAAGGGAGTTTTCCTGACTCAGCATAAGCTGAAAAACCCACAGGGTCTTTCAAGAGGCCCTGCTAAAAATTGAATGATGTGTATGAATGAGCAGATCTCACTAGCAATGACCACATATCCAAGGTGGCAGCATGCTCCTTTATAGGGGGAAATTACCAATACGGAACCAAGTAGAAATATAAGGGTATTTAATAGGGAAAAGCCTTACTTACAGAGCGACCTAGCCAGCCAGCATGGAAGCAGTCTGTATGCAAGCCGAAAGGGGTGAAAACTGAAAGCGAAACCCAGCCAGCTGAAACTCTTACTCTACATCACCGTGAGGCAGACCTGTAGCCAGCCCCTAAGCAGGTGTGGCTACAGGTTCCCCTACAATTCCCCTTTTAGTCTAAAAGAGGATTAAAACTTAACAGTGTAAAGTATCCAAAATTAACAATCATAAAGGTGAAATATAAGAAGATACAACAATTTGCTTATGTCACATCCTAACTATCTATTTTAACTAAACACTAAAGTCATCTGAAAGAGGTGTCCAAGCCTGAACCCCTCCTTCCAGTCCCAACCATAAACAATAGGAAGCTATCCCTAACTAGTTATATACACTATCCTAAATGACAACAATGGGGAAAGGGGGCGTAGCATCCTCCAAGTTACTTGGTCAGGTTCTATGTTTTATCATGATCACCATGGTATATGAACATCGCCCCCAATCAGCAGGAAGCAGTTTGACGACCAAATCCCCAAATATTGTTTATAAATTTTTGTTTTCATTTAAATGGGGTTAGTTATAAATGATAATGAACATAGTCAATCTCTTTTTAAAGAAAGAAAAGGGGAATAGGATATAGGAATGTATACTTTGCATTGGTATAGATTTTCATTTATTGATACAAATTTAAGGTCAATTTTGTGATATGTATATATATATCCTCTTGTTTAGGTATTGTGTTTATACAGATCTTTTACCTATAATAGTCAGAATTTATAATTAGGTTAGTTAGGTTAGTGCTGGTGATAAACATACCCCATCCATCTCGGAAAGACAGCAGCTAAAACAGCCATGGCTTTAGTTTTAGCAATGTTGTATAGGAGATAAAAGACTAATGGCCAGAAAAAGATAAAGACAGATTCAGAGGGAAAAAGTAAGACCTCTAAAGATTTACAATCTGTTTCAAAGAACATGTATGCTTGTGAGAAGAAAGAAACAGGATAAAGTAATTAAAAGAAAATAAAAGAAAGAAAGAAAAAATAGGTGGGCTATGGGGGCACATGCCTTTTTCCCCCAGCACTCAAGAGGCAGAGGCAAGCAGATCTCTGTCATTTCAAGGCCAGCCTGGTGTACAAAGTGAGTTCAAGGGCAGCCAAAGTTACACAGGGAAACCCTGTCTCATAAAAAGAAAAAATAAAACCTAAAGAAATATAGTTATAAAAATAAATAAGCCACATAAATATGGAAAATACATAGTCTAGATACTATATGCTATATTCTTGTCTTTAAATTGTTTTATTGCCAAGGAACGAGCTACAGCTGCTAAAATACATTTGATTATATGTGCTGCTAAATTAATTCAACTTACATATTTTAAAAATGCTTTGACTTATAAATTTAAATATAAGGACAGGTTACTGGGGAAAAGATTTATTGCTTGTGTTTCCACAGAAAATGGAAAGCTATGGATTTCTTCCAGACTAATATGGTTTGCTGAAACAGGACCGCCTGAAACAGTGAAACAGCTAAGATGATACTGCCTTGTATACTACAAAAACAAGGACCTGGCCAAATTTCTGTGTTTTATCATGATCCCCATGGTATGGACATCGCCCCCCACAAGCAGGAAGCAATTTGGAATGCACAATGCCCAAATTCCCAAATATTGTTTATAAATGTTTGTTTTCATTTAAATGGGGTTGGTTATAAATAGTAATGATCACAGTTAATCTCTTTTTAAAGGAAAAAGGGGAATAGGATATAGAAATGAATACTTTGCATTGGTATAAATTTTCATTTATTGGCACAACTTTAAGGTCAATTTTGTGGTATGTACATTTCTCCTCTTGTTTAGGTATTGTGTACATACAGATCTTGTAAATGTAATGCATAATTAAATACAGATTGTATATAGACAGGTATAATAGTCAAAACTTACAATTAGGTTAGTTAGGGTTTCTAGATATACAGAGATGTATTTGTGATGGATAGATATTCTTCAATCTTTTCAAAGACCTACAAAATATATGGCATTTAAATGGTTTAGGGTTTTTCATGACAGTGAGACACAAGTGCACCTGGCACACCAATTATGTCAGAAAGGAAACTGGGCATCAAAGAAACTCAATATGGAGTTTGCCTTCAACATGGCAGGATTAGCCATTTGGTCAAGAAATTGCTCTTTCCTGGACTGTTTGATAAACTGGACATGCAGGACCCACAGAAAAGTGACTGCTGCACTTGCAAAACAAGACAGTCCTGAAGGGTTCCTGCTTCATGGAGAAGTCTACAAGGCACACTGTAGCCTATAGTCTAAAGATGGATGCCCCAATGTTACAGAGGAACTTTGGGTGACAGTCCAGGTAGCAAGATGTCTCTGTCAATTCTAGAGTTTATATATTATCCTTCTGTGGTCTTTGATGGAGTTGAACAAAGATAGTTATTGTTATACTTTTCTTTAGTTATTTTAAAAATCAGCTACATATAAGACTTTAGACTCACAAAGATAGGATAGATGATAGAATATTTTCTTTAAAATCTTGCTAAATGTTAATGAACTAATTATTGTGACTATAATTCTTGATAACTGTTTTGTTATATATTTTACTATGTTAATGTTAAAAACCTTTTTATTTAGACAGAAAAGAGGAGATGAAGTCCTTCTGTGTATATGTTTGTCTTATTGGTTGATAAATAAAGCACTGTTGGCCAATAGGGAAGCAAGATAGGCAGGACTAGGAGAGAAGGAGTATTCTGGGAAATGTAGTAGAGAGGGTGTTGCCATGTTATCCCAGAAAGAGGGGATGCATGCCGCTGGCATCCTTTATAAGTCTTTATAAAATATATAGATTAATGGTTATGGTTGATATCTAAGACTGAGCTAGTGAATACAAAATTCTAGTCATTGGCTGGCAGCATTGTAAATAATATAAGACTCTGTAAGTTATTTAGGTGCCCTAAAGTGGCGGCAGAACTCAGGCGGTCGGTGGAAAGAGTTATCCTTATAGTCATATAAGCCCTAATGAAAGAGAAGCAGTCATCAAAAGTCTCCCAACCCCAAAAATCCCAAGGCCAGATGGCTTCAGTGCAATTCTACCAGAAATTCAAAGAAGAGCTAATACCAATACTCCTCAAATTGTTCCATACAATAGAAGCAGAAGGGTCATTGCCAAACTTCTTTATTTTATTTAACAAATTTTATTTAAGTTAGAAACAATCTTATTTTACATATCCATCCCAGTTCCCTCTCCCTCCCATCCTCACATTTCCCCCAATGACTGCCCCCATCCCATCTCTCATCCTCTCCCCAGGGAGGGTGAGGCCTTCCATGAGGAATCATAAAAATCTGTCAAGTCATTTGGGGCACAACTATGCCCTCTTCATGTATCTAGTCTAAGAAGAGTGTTCCTGCAGTAGGGATACACCCAGGATCCACTGCCAGAGGGCCCATAGACTGTCCAGTCCTCCTAGCTGACACCCACATTCAGGGGACCTGGTTTGGTCCTATATTGGTTCCCCAGCTGTCAGCCTGAGGTCCATGAGTTCCTCTTTGCTCAGGCTAGCTGCTTCTGTGGGTTTTTGGAGTCTTGACCCCTTTGTTCATTACTCCTCCCTCTCTACAACTGGATTCCAGGAGTTCAGCTCAATGCTTACCTGTGGATCTCTACTTCTGCTTCCATTAGCTACTGGCTGAAGGTGCTATGATGGGATTTAAGGTGGTCATCATTCTCATTATAGGGGAAGGGCATTTATGTTAGCCTCTCCACTATTGCTTAGAATCCTAATTGGCATCATTCTTATGGATCTCTGTATAATTCACTAGTGCCAGATTTCTCTTTAAACCTATGATGGATCTCTCTATTGATGTGTCTCTTTTCTTTCTCTCCTCTATCACCATGCACAAAATTTAAGTCCAAATGGAAGAAAGACCTCAACATAAATTCAGCCACACTGAACCTCTTAGAAGAGAAAGTGGGAAGTACCCTTGAACAAATTGGCACAGGAGACTACTTCTTGAACATAATACCATTAGCACAGACAGTAATATCTACAATTAATAAATGGGACCTCCTGAAACTGAGAAGCTTCTGTAAGGCAAAAGACACAGTCAACAAGACAAAACAGGAGCCCATACAATGGGAAAAGATAGTCACTGACCCCCCATGGGACAGAGGGCTGATTTCCAAAATGCACAAAGAAATCAAGAAGCTAGTCACCAAAACACCAAATAATTAAATTAAAAAGTGGGGTACAGACTAAACTGAGAATTCTCAATAGAGGTATCTAAAATGGCTAAAAGACACATAAGAAAGTATTCAACATCCCTAGCCATCAGGGAAATGCAAATCAAAACAAC
Organism: Cricetulus griseus; assembly: GCF_003668045.3. NCBI lineage: Eukaryota > Metazoa > Chordata > Mammalia > Rodentia > Cricetidae > Cricetulus > Cricetulus griseus. The sequence continues at coordinate 6,362,360 of NC_048604.1, forward strand.
TCTGAGATACCATCTTACTCCTGTCAGAAAGGCTAAAATCAAAACACCAATGACAGTTTATGCTGGAGAGGATGTGGAGAAAGAGGAACATTCCTCCACTGCTGATGGGAGTGTAAACTCATACAACCACTTTGGAAATCAGTATAGAGGTTCCTCAGCAAAATGGCAATCAGTCTACCTCAAGATCCAGCAATTCCACTTTAATGCATATACTCATAGGAAGCACATTCATACAACAAGGACATTTGTTCAACCCTGTTCATAGCAGCATTATTTGTAATAGCCAGAACCCGGAAGCAACCTAGATGTTCCTCAACCAAAGAATGGATGCAGAAAATGTGGTACATTTACACAATTGGGTACAACTCCTCAGAAAAAACAAACAAACAAACAAAAAACAATGAAATCTTGCAATTTGCAGGCAAATGGATGGAATTAGAAGAAACCATTCTAAGTGAGGTTACCCAGTCACCAAAAGACAAACATGGTATGTACTCACTCCTATACAGATATTAGATATAGAGTAAAGCACTACTAGACTACAATACACACCTCCAGAGAAACTGGGAAACAAGAAGGACCTTAAGAGAGACACATATGGTCCCCCGGAGAAGGGAAAAGAGACAAGATCTCCTGAGCAAATTGGGAGCATTGGGTGAAGGGGGAGAGATGTAGGAGAAAGAGGAGGGGAGAAGAGGGGAGGGGAGAAGAACATGAGGGTTCAGGAAGATAGAATCAGATGAATAGAGGAGAAGCCAAATTCCTTTTACAAGGCTGAAATTACCTTCTTACCCAAACCACACAAAGCCATAATACTCAACTGTATGTAGAAAAACAACAATAACAAAACAACACAATATCAAAAACAAACCTGTACAATAAATGAACATCTGGAGGTATCACCATCCCCGATGTCAAGCTCTATAGAGTTATAGTAATGAAAACAGCTTGGTATTGGCACAAAAACAGACAGGTAGACAAATGGAATCAAATAAAAGACACTGTTATTAATCCACACACCTATGAACAACTGATCTTTGACAAAGAAGCTAAAATTATACAATGGAAAAAGCAAAGCATCATCAACAAATGTTGCTGGCATACCTGGAGTCTGACATGTAGAAGGTTGTAGATAGATCCCTATCTATCCTCGATTCAAAAAAAAGGTTCCTTTGTTGCTTTGGAGCCTTCCTTCTTTAGGGGTGGAATTGAGTGCTTCTTGACTGGGACCAATTTGTGCCCTCAAAGAACCAATAGTTATGCCATGTGTGTGTGAGACACACACACACACAGAGGGAGAGGGGGAGGAGATAGACAGACAGAGACACTGGAACCTCTTTGCCCCCCTAAAAAACCAACAGTGATGTTTTTTTTTTTTGTGTGTGTGTGTGTGTGTACATGTGTGTATCACTGCTTTGTTTGCCCACTCTTTGGGGAAATGGAAGACTCTTCCAAAGAGGCTACATAATTTTTCCTTCCTGCCAACAACATAGCTCTAGTTCTGCATGTATGTCAGCCTTTGGATTGTTTTATCCTTTATAGCTCCTAATTTTGCTTGGCTGGCCTTTCATCATATAAATAGAATTTTGGAGGATTAAGAATATAGTGTCATAGTGTGATTGTCTAGCATGCCAAAATCCCTGAATTTTATCTCCAGAGTCACAAATTATTCTTTATGACTAAGTAAAAATAGAAAATAAATTTGAAAATGCACTGGTTCCTGTCTCCAAATGTCACTACCTCCCCGAGGCCTGTAGAACATCTAATGTACAGTAGGTACTGTCTTCGAAAACCTGTGACTAGTCTTCCATGTAGAACTGAAACTCACTGATTTTTATGGTTGAAGTTATTGGAGGGTATCTTAGGACATCATCAGTGAAAGGAAGAAAATATAATATTGATTATTTTCAAAAATGCTTTACTTCACACATTCATACTTGTGCATGAGAGTAAGAAGAAGCAATGCCATATAATCTGTATTAAAAAAGAGAAAATTATTTAAATGGTTATTTGATGAAGAGCAATATCAACAGGTAGTGTCAACTGCATGGAGGGAAAGTGTGGTATAGCAGTGTGAAAATCAGCAATAAACATGTCAAATATCTCCAGAAGAATAGTGAAATGAAGGCTACTTTAAAATGTCATTTGAGATAAACAAATAAAAAATGGGAGACTGTCAGAAGTGCCTGGCAAGAGATGTTATACGAACAGATGTTTTATAATAAAATGAGAATGATATTGAATTTTATTATATTCTAGATAGAATTCAAATGAATTCCTGAAAAGATAGAGTGAATATATAAAGAATAAGTAAATTCTCATTAGAGGAAGGCATGGTATGGCAATAGAGAGGATCAAGGAAAACAAGATTTCCCTGCTGTCTAAGATGTCAGATTATACTATGGCCTGAGAGGAGAAATTGTCTTGATCCAACAAATTTCCCTTCAAGAGAAAATCTCAAGTATAAAACTTATGAAATTATAGTGTCAGGGAATAAGTATAGTTAAGAAGATCAGGAGACTGGTGTTATGGAAGGAGGTTTTCCAGTCAGACATAGATTAAAGTTTGTCTTTATAATCTTAGCCAAGGAGGATATCATCCTGAGTCTAAGAATGCTCACCTGAAAACTGAACATGACAACATGTACTCCACAATCATTGGGCTGATTAAATGATAACATCTGTAAAATATTCAGTTCATGGAAGGCACTCAGTAATTCCTAGAATTGTTTTTAGGTAAAAATCACAGGATATTTAAAAGACAAATGAAGTACATTAAACTGGATAACCCTGGCATTATTGAATGTGAACTACATCAAATTAGAGAGAGAAAGCTAACATAAGGCCTTATCCACACAAGTAGACTTGCATCATGCAAAGAATGATCATGGAAAGAAGTGAAATGATACCTATTATTAGTCAATGAGGAAAATCTATTTGACCCCCAACAAATATTGACTTTATCTTTAATCCACAGTGTGATCAGTAGTTAAGTACATACCCTATAACTATGTATTGCCCTAGGTTATGCCCTGCCAACTCCTCACAGTTCCACTGATCTCATTACTGTTTTTCAGTAGACCAATCCTGCACCCAACTCATGGCTTCTTTCCTTGCTGTTATTTCTACTTAGATAACCTCTTTCCAAAGACTTTTTTTATAACCTGGGACCTATGTCCTCATATGTTACTTTCTCTATTTTTATTTTTTGTTAATTAAAATGAATCAAACTACCAAAATAAATAAATAAAATTATTACATAAATAAATTATTATATAAACTACATCAGGATCACAGTTTCCCTCCCTCTTCTTGTATACTCTCCCCTCTGTCTCCCCCATCTACTCCTCCTCCACCCATCTACTCCTCCTCTTTCTCTATTCAGAAAGTGGAAATCTTCCCATGGGCATCAAGAAAGGATGACACATCAAGTTGAGGCAGGACCAAACTCTTACCAATGCATCAAAGCTTCTTTTATGTTCTAAGATTATAATATAATTAATTATACCATTTACCCATTCCTTTTTCTTACCCCAAACCATGCTATATACCTCTTCCTGCCTGTTAAAACCCATGGCCTCTTTTATTATAAATCATCATTACATATAATATAGTTAGGGTTACTAATGCTATGATAAAACACCTTGACCAAATAAAGTTGTGGAGTAGAGTTTGGCTTATACTTACACAACACTTTTCACCATTGAAGGAAGTCAGGACAGGAACCCAAACAGGGCATGAACCTGGAGGCAGGAGCTAATAATGCCTAGGCCATGGTGTGGCAGGGGCAGGGGGGTGCTTACTGCCTTGCCCCTCATGGCTTGATCAGCCTGCTTTCTTATAAAACCCAGAACCACAAGTCCAGGGGTGGAACCACCCTCCATGGATGGGCTGGTCCTTCCTCTATCAACCACTAATTAAGAAAATGCCCTACAGCCACGTCTTATGCAGGAATTTTCTAAATTGACATCTTCTCATTTCAGATAACTGTAGCTCAGATAACTCCTGCTCAGTCCTCATAATGTAAATTGTATTTGTTTTCAGGTTTGACCATTTGATACTGGATAACCAACTGGTTCTTCTTTGCAAAACACTTTTTCTTTTTCACAGGATTTATTAATTGCCTGTAGTTCTTTGTGTAGGGTTGATGCCTTGTGGACTTTTCACAGTCCACTTTATTATTTCTACTACTGTTGTCTTTGTTCAATTCATGTTTAGGTAGTCATGTTGGTGAGACACTATGGGTGTAGTTTCTGACATTGCTAGGGGATACAATCTCACAGCAAAGTCCCTGATACTCTGGATCTTCTCATTTTTTCACCCCCAATTTCAGTGTTCCCTGTACCTTAGGTGTGGGGCTGTTTTGTAGATGCATTCAATGGGACTAGGCTCTTCAACTTGGAATTTGATTGGCTGCAGTGTTCTGTAATTCAGACAAGTTCTCTCAATGAACCTTAAGCTCACCAATTCAGCAAAACTAGCTGATCTCAAGAGAGCAATCCCCAAAGAGCATCCTGTCTGTGCTTCACCACAAGTGCTACAAACTTACACAGCCCAGCTTAATTCTTAGAACTCAAGTGTATTCATTCCTAAAATGAGAAAAACCATAACTGGTCAATTTGTCTCCTATGATCATGTAAAGAATAACCACCACACATAAAAAACAACCACAGATATCACATAAAGAATAATAACCAACACAAAAAAACACCATGAGAAATGTTTTATATTTATCAAGCACTATATTTTAGTACTATTAATCATGCTCCTAACTACTGAAAGGTTTCTCAAAGCATAGAATGGGAACCATTTGCATCTAGATTGGGCCACATTAAAATTGAGATTCTAGGACCTGGACCTAATTATATTGCACCTGAATATAGTGAAGAGACCAGTAATCTGTTTAAACCTTTGGAATGGTAAAGGTTTAGAGGTAATTTTCTCCTTTTTGTTGAATCTGACCTTTTATTTATATTTGCATTATATATCTCTATTATTTCTCCCTCTTCTTTAGCTTCTTTTTCCCTTCTTTTTATTCAGTTTCTTAACTATTTCTCTTGTGCCATTTCTGCAGTCATCACCAGTAAAGGATAAATGACTTCTATGTGATGTGATAATAGTAGGAAGTAAAAATAATCACTATAACATTGTCATCAGAAATGATAAGAATTTGGAGTAACTTGAGAGTTCAGCCTTGTCATTTCAAATAGCAGGCTAGGAACATGAAGTCAGGGCAGAACAGATTTTCAAATTCTCTCCTTCATAAAACTGGCATTTTTCAAAATTACAAAACCAATAACAATTATAGAGCTTTGACACACTTTGTTTTAGGAATTTAAGGTAGTTTTAGAATAGCAAAAAGTGAGGGCTAAGGTTTAAGCCCTTTCCCTTGCTAAGATACAGTGGGTCTATATCCATATTTTCTTCACTACTGTGAAATAGAGAATAAAGGAACCAGAATTTAGTAATTAGTATAATTAAATTATAATCCAAAGCTAGTTAAAATGATATATGCATTGGCTTTATATATTCCCTTGGCAATTCCAAACACATTGTTACATTAGAGTCTTAATAAAGATTGGAGCAGTGTATGTTGATTGCATATATGTGGCAGAATATAATCCCATATACTATACCTGAAAGTTGGAAATCTCAACTGTTTGGCCACATTGAAGCACTATTGAGAATGATGCTGAGATAGATCTGTGCTTAGATATTAAGGAAATTTTGGAAAGTTAGTAACAATAGACCATATGTCAAATTAAATCTGAATCACTTATGAGTGTTCAAATGATTTACCTATACTGTAAACCCATCTCCTGTTATTGGATGCATTTTCTAACCCGCAAGAACAGGATTGAGCCAGGATACATCTGACCTAGGCCAGTATTTATTACCTAGGTCCCTAGAACAGTCAAATATGTATTCTATATTTCTGTTCAATTAAATTCAAATTACAGGGACTGGGAGACAGGCATTAACATTTTAAGACAAGTTTTGACATGAAATTACAAACTATATAACATACTCATTTATTACGTAAGATTGAGTTCCTATTATACATATACAAAAGTATACAGAAATCACCATCACCAAATTGCAGAATTGTTAGCAAGCCTATTATGTCTCATACCTATCAATAGTTTCTCTCCATTTTTTCTAATTCCTCACCTCTCAGCATTTTCAGGCTAATTTTCTATCTATCTCTATATTTATGAATTTTAAATATCTCTAAGTAGATTAAAATAATGCTTAGACTTTGGTCTCTAGATTCTCTTGGGCATATATGTTTTTTAAAATATTCCTAGATGATTCCAGTTGTATCAAAGATGATTACAGAAACATAAAATGTAATACTTTTTGTTCCATGTTTTATTGTAGCTTGCATGTCTCCTTGCTTACTATAATATGTGATCTTTGAAGGCAAGGACACATCTTTTGTACACTCTCAACATTAAGCCTAGTATACAACCCATGTTGGTAATTTTGTAATTATATGTTAAATGAATAAATATTGTCCTATTAAATGCATTTATCTATTTTAAATGGCATTCTTTGAGAAAGGAAAACTATTAAATCCTTACAAACTCCTAATATAACCTTATCCAAGGCCTACTTCCTATGTTCAGCACCATGCAGAGCTTGAGATATGATTTATTGGTCAGAATAAAGAAGTTTTATGTTCTCTTGGAACTCAAAGTCTAACAGGTCACTGAATCCGATCATAAAGAAGTGGCCATGCAGGGTCATTTCAAATGGCATTAAGTAAATAATCTGTGACAGGACAACCAAGTGATGAAAGGAATATGGGTTGGGGAAAATGGGCCTCTTTACACATCTGGGCCAGGAGAGTCACTTCATCAGATTTATTTAATATGTAGAAACTGACTCCTGAATCAGCTAATAAAATAATGAAGGCAATTTTGGAAATTTTGTTCAACAATAACAGCATAATATGGGAAAACAATTGGTTTTAAAATCCAAGGTAACCCTCGTATTCAGTATGTCACTGTCACAAGCAGCAGAGATGCAGCATATGATACTCTCTTTGAAGCCTAAATGGCCATGAACACATTAGCATATGAGCAAAACTGCATTGCCCTAAGGGAACAGATCATTCAAGTGACAAGAACAGGACTCTTTTAACAGTACTGTAGAATCTAACACTTTGGCTAGTGAAACTATGGGTGAATTTCCCATTTAATCAATTTAATGCTATTGATTAGCCCTTCCCACCACGTCTATTTCATAATCGCCAATTTCTTATGAGTTGCTGATTCTTTACCAATAGCACTTAGATGAAATCCAGTGTTTACCCTTCTTATAAATTCTTCCAGGATCCTACATACCTCTTCTATATCACTGGAATTTTTAGCATGAGACAGAAAAGATAAATGAAATTTGGTAAAAACCTTGTAAGGCAAAAAATTAAGTGTGATAACACAGTTTCTATTCTCTGAACTCAAAATAGAAAAGAATCTATGTTCCTACCTCATAGTCCCAATAGTGACCAGGGACCCTTAGTCACTAATGATCTGAAACTATTGCTCACAGAGAGAATGGTACCCAGATTGGGAGGTGAAGCTACATTAACATCATCTTTCTTTGCTCTGTAATTCTCTATGAGTCAGTAGTACTGAAAGCACAGCCTTGAGTCAGTCTCCAAGATCCCCTATTTGAAAGAAATCTTGATAAAATGCTGAACTCCTACACAGGACAGGGAAATGAATAATCATCACAGAGGTCTCTGACTCAGTGATGGCAAGAAAAAAAAACAATCATATCAAATGCCAGATGATTTAAAATATTGAGCAGCATTCCATATTTTAAAGACCACCTGTACTACAATTTGTTTGTGTTTTCTACTTTTCTACCACACTAACATGCAGATATTCCTTTTATATTAACTTCTTGTTGGCCTAGTTCTTGGCATTTCTAACAACAGTTGTTTAATTGGCCCTGACTTAATGCCACTTTATACCTTGGACAGCTAATTTTGAAGAAAAGAGGAACACTGAAAGGAACTGTATTTCAAATGATAGACAGAGAGTTGGGGAATAGTGAAACATTTGTGATTGATTAACGAACAAGTAACAAGAGGTTACAACAAGACCATTCTTCATGGTGATAGACAATAAATTTCACAGGAGCCAGCTAAGACTCCAGCAATAGTGGAGAGGGGGCCTGAACTGGTAGTCACATGGTGACTACCCTAACTGTCATTTTACATACCAACCACAGTTCTCAATATCTTCTCTCCTTGTGGTCCCCCTACCTTCCCTCAATCCAGCCTGCATGAGACTTAACTAGGCCCTCTGCATGTGGGTGACAGTTGTGTAGCCTGGTCTGCTTGAGGGGACTTTGGCAGTGGGACCAGGATCTATCACCTGGTGCATGAGCTGGCTTTTTGGTACCCATTCCATATGGTGGGATGCTTTGCTAAGCCTTAATGCAGGGGAAGGGCCTGGTCCTGCCTCAACTTGATATGCCCCATGGGAGGCCTTACCCTTGCTGAAGAGTGGATGGAGGGTATGTTGAAGGGAGCTGCAGGGGACCAGGAAGGTGGGAGAGAGAAGAACTGAGGTTGGCATGTAAAATTAATTTAACAATTTCATAGGAGGAGAAAGGTGGAAAAGCTGAAATTTTACTGTGCCCTGGATCAAAGCAAGGGACCTAGAGATGAAGTACCAAACTCTGAGAAAGACACAACTGTTCTCTAATTACTTCAAAGACATTTGTAGAAAATCCCAAGGAACATGCTGTCTAAACTAGTAAAATATTAAAAAAGGATAAGGCTAAATATTAAATTGTGATCATTTTACTCAATTGTATAGCCTATTAATAACTAAAATTTACTTGCTATCTCTTCTGTTACACTCAAACTCTTATTTTAAAATTGAAATCTCTTTTATTTGTTTTTCTCTTTTAAATGAAAATTATATTGGCACAAATATAATATTCAGATAATGAACATAATCTATTATATATATATATATACATGCATATATATATCATTATTATCTATACAGAGGTAGCACTATACAATTCAGTAAGTCGTTTCTATGTCAAAATTATATAAGTGATACCAGCAACATTTGTAATAAAACATGAACTATATCAAATTATGAATGTTAAGCCTGTCTTTCTAGCTCTTTTCAGCTCACAATTCTTAGGACAATATTTAATAACCCAGAAAATATTTAATAACCCAGATCAAGCACTGAATTAATCCAGCCCATGAGGCTTTTCTGAAAAAAAAGAAAAGTATTGCCTTCTATGGTTACAAGGAGATTCCAATCAGATTCTATTTCAAAGCTGCAGCAAACCGGGTCACCACTATCTCTTCTTCATGGCTCTATCTCCAGGACCCAGGGTGGTGCCTGGCACAGAGCAGGAACCATGTGAATGGCTGTGATATAGTACTAAACCTTTGCAGTTTTCCTTTCCAACAGCCATAAGAGGACTACATCTGAAGTAAACTTCATGTTACAGAAAAAAACACTCTGCCAAGTCAGTAGAATATTATCCTAGAGAACAAAATCACAGCTAATTCTCAGTGTTCTCAGGATTGATAATGGCTTAATTAGAAGGGAGAGAGCATATCAGTGTCTTGTCCTTACCTGACTGTCACTATAGACAGCACTCAAGATAAAACAAGGTAGAGAAACAGACTTACCAACAGACCAGAGTATATGCTCAAAGTAGATGATAGAAGTGCTATTTTCTCCATTTAAATTGTAATTTTTGTCTCAGAGACATAAGATGAGTTACTTGTGGTCACAAGTGGCATAGCCTTAAGGTTTACTTACTATTTTATAAAGCCTCTGCAGATTTTTCTAGCAGGGGACAACTTACAAGCTTTATTTTTGACAACAGCTGGTCATAGATCTCTGAGCATTTGCCAGAAAATATGTGTGAATCTGTAAAATGCTTACTTCCAGGCAATAAATAGAAAGAATTTTCAGTCTTAGAAAATGTATTAAGGTTACAACATTGGCATTTCATCCTTTTTTGTAGTTGTGGAATGAGCAATGGACTGGGGCAGATGAGGGGTAGCATGGCTACCCAACCCCGGAATGAAACTTCAAAGATAGGACTGTTGCCTATCACTCAACCTGAGACAGAAATAACTGTCTTTAGGGATAAGATGTCATAGTGAGATTTTAGATGAAAGCTGAGTCCAGGAAGTATCTTCTGAAACTACAGAAACCTGTGCAAACACCTATCAGCCATTCTTTTTTTTTATTTTTTATTTTTTGGTTTTTCGATACAGGGTTTCTCTGTGTAGATTTGGAGCCTATCCTGGCACTTGCTCTGGAGACATGGCTGGCCTTGAACTCACAGAGATCCGCTTGCCTCTGCCTCCTGAGTACTGGAATTAAAGGCGTGTACCACCAATGCCCGGTACAGCCATTCTTGTGTATATGTATATGTATGTGTATATGTATATTACCAGTGTGTACAGGTGCTTAAACAATCAAAGAGGGTGTAGGGACAATACCATGTAATAAAATTGATTTCTTAGATGATTTAGCATAATTATTTCTTCCCTGTTGTTAGCTCAGATTTTCCAACTTGATTCAAACTCTTTAAATACACCAACTTGTCTTTTTGACAATTATTTGAGTCACTGGGTGCACTGTAAGATCCTTAGAAATTCACAGCAAGATCTGTACACACATAACCCACAATGAATACTAGTTTGCCAGTGGCCTCTAATACCATTTCAGTGAAGCACCCTAAACAGCCAAGTTCTTGAGAACACATCCAGCATAAAGGATTCAGTAGTATGTGTAGGGAAGCTGAAACCCATCTTCCTCGCACAAGTAGATAATAGAATTGAGTGAGAGGAAATGAAACATAAAAATGAGTTAGTCTAAAACAAAATCGGAAAGCTGATCAGGTAAATACAGGCTTCTTTTCTCATTTCCATAGAGGACCAAAATTTCCCAGCCAAGGGCCAGCACTACAACTTAAAAGTTGCCCTTGTGCATCTAGAAGTAGAATGATGGAATAGGTGTGGAGTTCACAATCATAAGCCTCTCATCGATGGATGCTATTTCGACCTCCTCCAGCATGCTATCTGTGAGAATCTGCATAAGTATGCTTTGCAAGCCTCAACACCATCATGTCTAAAATGGGTATCATTACAACACCAAGTAATAGGAATTGACAATACAGCAACAAAGACAATAATGGCTAATATTTACTGTGGCTATAGAAAGCAGTGACCTAGGCTTTATTTTATTGAACCCCAACATAAACCTACAAAGGCCCAGGCAAGCAATATGCATATTTTGTAACTGAAGAGAGTAAACTTCAAATAGATGAAGAGATTCAGACAAGATCACTCAGCTAGAAACAGACAGGCCAGAACTGCTTGAACTCAGGGGGCAAGTGCTTACCTAGCGCCTAATGGGAAGGGTGCAAGAAATGGAGTGTCTAGAAGATCTACTCCTATTCATGTCACTGGTATTTCCTTCTCATCCCCAAAGCCCCTCATCCTCCTTCCTGTCCCAGAGGAAAGCACTCATTCACAGCCAGTGGATGCAAGGGCAGCCTTCCCTGAAGACCATCTTTCCTGCTGCTCCTCTCAGTGCACGCTTTCCATTTGAGCATGGGCTCCACTTTCCTTGATGTGTTCTACCTCAAGCTCATGGATCCGTCAAATTCAAAGGTCTCTCATTTTCTTTCAATGGAAATGTGGACATATCCTTACATGAACACAATCAGGAGGTCACATCACTGCAAAGCTTCCAGTGCACAACATTATTACATGGCATCATTTTACCTAGTCCATGAGGATGTGCTTATGCACATGTGTGCTTATGTGAATATTTTGCTAGCACATGCCTGAGTATGTGAGCTTTAAATGAACAAGACAGCAAAGAAAAATTCTTTACAAAGAAAATGAATTAGATAGTAACTGCTCCTTACAGAGAGTGCTCTGAGTTTGTGCAAATCACTCGATATGATGAGTCATTCTTAAATTTTCTGAGTTCAGTGAAAATATGTATGACTGATCCACTCTATTTATTCCATGAAACTAACATAGCATGTGATTCATAGAATACATCTATGTATGAGCATGCAAAATATCTGTATACATACAGCCACACATAATTAATCTATGGAAACAGACAACATTAACTGAATGTAAGTAGTGGTCAGCAAACGTTCTCTATAAAGAGATGAATAGTAAGCATAATCAGTTTTGCATGTTACATGGTCTTTGTGCTCAGATAAAATATAAAAAATAGACATAATTGTGTTCCAATACAATTTTATTTACAATAGTTGAGGGTTGTCTAGGTTTATCTGGTGGGTTCTAAATTACTAACCCATTATGAGGATTAAAGAATGTATATTCAATAGAATTGTATAAACACCCACTAAACAGACAGATCCTTCTATCAAGGTGAAAATATATTTAACACATACAAGGAAAAGTGAAAAAAGCCAGTGCAAAGTTCTCTCTCTAGATATAAACAGACTATGAATGTGTATCTATGAGAAAGAGGTCTACAGGAAACAAGCACTGAACAATTGACAGAAATAACTGCTTCCGAAAGCATGGGGGTAGAGTATGATGGACAGCCAGATCTTATATTGTGTTTCCATAGTTCTGAAAGGTTTTTAAAACAGCAAGCATGTATATTCAATAGGAAAAGCACCACCACTATGTAAAACAGTATGTGTATGCTTTAAAAGCTTCAAGGATTTATAAAAGTACTTTTATTATTAATTTATTGAAAAAGAAACTGGTGTCCTGTACATGTCAACCATTTTCCTCTTTATTCTCTTGAAGATAACTCAGTTTTGTGATGACAAATGCTGCATGCCTGTTGTTTCTATCTATGTATCATCAGCACAATGCACCAATGAACATATAATACCCTTATATACATACAGACACACACAGAGAGGATGGACACACACAGAGAGAGAGAGAAAGGGGGGGAACAAAGTAGGTGGCCTAGAAATGTATATACACGGTGGTTTTATTTCCTTGTGAATAAAGAATCTATGTCTAGATTGGCATTGAACCATAGAGTTTGTTTTTAGAAACTGCAAGAGGTCATAGTTTCATATACAAAGGCCATGTAATAAACTCCATACCACTGGGTGTTTATTAGAAATGTCAGATTGCATTACAAAGGTGTTTTTTGTTGCCCAAGTTACATCTATGTCACATTGTATTTAAAAATAACCTTTCAGAAACTTGACATCAGAATATACAGAGAATAAAGATCTAGATTGTTTGATGGTAGGAACATAGAAGACATAGAAATGTGTTTATTTCTAAACCAAGGCCAATGGGGCTTGTTAATTTTCACCAACCCACCTGGTAGACTAGATTCTTCCATAAGCCCTTCACTTACTCATGTGGAAAGCTAACACACAATATGGTGGAGTCCTGTTGCTTCAGGGGCAACTTTTTATTCTACATTCTGTACTTTTTGCCAGGTGAGAGAACATACTCAGAACAGTGTACTCCCCAGACTTAACTTCTAGAGAAGATACCATAGATGATTTCTGTGCAAAAAACACATTGAATTCAGTAGAAACAGCACTGAGCTTAGGAGTCAAGTGTCCTAGATTTTATTCTATGTTTTCTAGGGGTGTGTGACCTTGAAAAATGGCCTTGAGTCTATGGCCTAAGTTTCTCTATCACTAAACGGGGATGCTTTCCCCATAGTTAATGTTCAGTCTTCCTATGCAGACTGAACATACTTCCTAGCACAGTATCAATTATCAAAAGGACTGTGGTCAAATTGAATACCAAAACTTGGCTTCTAACCTTCACACATTGCCTGTGCACTTGTATGCTTATACAAAAGAAGATACATGTTTGTGTACATGCAAAAACACAAATACATGCATGCATAAGTAAATATATTAGTGTACACATACAAACACAAATATACATACACAAACACAAACAAAATTTAATTCTTGAATTACTGGTTCTTCCTATGGTTCAGAAGGAATTTTATTGATTACTTACCTTCACACAAGGTAGAAGTGACTGTGTGATCACAATGCATTGCCTTATATAAAGTAAGAAATGGAAACTGAACCTAGGCCACACAGAAAACATGTACATTGAGAGTCATAATTCTAAGCTTTGCATTCAATTATTCTGTTCCTTTGATTCAACTCACAGATATTTCTATATATCTACCCTTTATTCTGGATAATGAATCAGAGCCAGACCTGTCCTTGAAGGAAACTATAAGTGTGTTCTAAAACAATGCTGTAATGTTGCAGACTTGTCGAATTGGTACCCATTAGTGTAGTAACATGAGTAGATGTTTTTAAGCTTCCATAAGAATACATTAGTACAGCTCTCTGACATCAGAGAGCTGTACTCTCTGTAATGTGTGTGTATGGGTGTGTGCACGCTCTCACACATGCACGGGCACATGCATAAGTGCGTGCAGTGTATGGTGGCTAACACAGAAACTGGTTAAAGTACAAAGAGTGTCTGTAGGATATTTAGCCATAAATCTGACATCTATATAATCCTTCCCTTGCAAGGTTCAGGGTCTGATGAGGAAGCCAGGGTGGGAAGACTGTAAGGATCCGAACGAAGTCAGGGAAGAAACAGTATCTTCTAGACAAGCCATTACCACTGTACACATAACGTATTGTTGCCTACACAAGACCTGAATATCATATAGCCAGAAAAAAAACTGTACTATTGAAGGTGAAAGAGCTCAGAAATACCTACCACTACTGCAAAACCTATTAAGAGTTGGTAGCTGGCTGCTGAGAGGAGAGTCAGGTTTCTTCAGAGATGTGACACCTGGTAGGTTGACCAAGTCTCCAATGGATTATCCCACATACCATGAATGAAAAATGGGGCCATGAATTTCAAAGAGAGCAAGCATTATCCATGGGAGAACTTGGACAGAAGAAAGGGATGGTGGGAATGATATAATTATATTAGAATCTCAAAAATGAACATAAAAGTAATTTAGGAGAATAGTCATATGGGGAATCATGAAGAGGAGCAGGGCTAGTATCAAAAAATCTGTCTAGATAGGAAAGCAGTTGATCCTAAGAAAACAAAATGCTTAATTGAATTTTTTCAGAAGTATCATTATAGGAAAGACAAAAATTAAAAATGACATTTTGGCTTCTGGAAAATGATCCTTCTCCCCTACATTCAGTATGTACTATGTTCTCATCACTACAATTTCCAAAATAAAGGTAATTACCCTGGTGGGTTTCTAACATATGCCCAGCATGCACAAGAGATCCCAGGGCAAAGGATGACTAAGTGACAAGAGACAGATGGCCTAGGGGGTGCTCCAAAAATAAACAGGCTCATGTTATGGTGGAGTGAAAGGGCACTGTGAGTCAGGAGACATCAGTTTTGTGGTGAGTCTGCTAATCAGCTCCTTATACAACTGTGCATGAGTCATTCCTCTCCTCTGGGTCCCAGAGGCTTTCTCTGTCCAATGAAAACCCGGAATTGTTTGGTCACTGAGGGTTTCATTTTAGCAAACTGTGACATTCAATAATATCTCAAATATACTACTTAAACATGGACATTTTATCCAAAGGATTGTTGATAAATTGCATATTTATACTATTATTTCTATTTTTTTACATACCAAGCACAGGTTCCCCTCCCTTCTCTCCTCCTGTTCCCTTCCCCCACCTCCTTCTACCCCATATTCACTCCTCAGAAGTGGTAAAGCTTCCCATGAGAACTCAACAAAGCCTGGCACATCAAATTGAGGCAGCATCAAGTTCTCCCCCTGCATCAAGGCTGAGCAAGGTATCCCACCACTCTTGCAACTATACAGGCAGTAGAACCAGAACCACTAGGCAAACTTTTAACTTATGCTCTTCACAGCATTCACCTACTAGCTTCCACTTAAAGCTTCAGATTAACAATGTTAGCTTGATTGACCCCTAGGTAATGTCATACCAAATAAATAAGATTTCTTCTTTTCTACTGCCTGTGCAAAAATACCGAGACTAGAATTCTAACTCTGCTGTGATTAAGACCCAATTAAGAGTGCATTTGTAGCCTATCAGATAGCGATACAGCTTAGTTGAAAGAGTGCTTGCCTAGCAAGTATGAATTCCTGGGTTTTATTTCTAGCACTTCGTAAACTAGCTGTATTTGTGCACTCCTGTTATCTCAGCAGAGTAGAGATAGAGGCAGGAGAATAAGAAATTCAAGGACATCCTTAACTGTATAGTAAATTGATGCTCATATTGAGCTACAAGAAACCTTGTTTCAAAAAAGAAAGAATACATGTGTATATGTATAAGTGCTCACACAGAAATACCAATCTACTACCAATCTCTACCCCTTTCTCTCTCTGTCTCTCTGTCTCTCTGTCTCTCTGTCTCTCTCTCTCTCTCTCTCTCTCTCTCTCTCTCTCTCTCTCTCTCTCTCTCATGCGCACGCACACACACAGAGTTAAGGAGTTACCAAAATGTCACAAACTGCCTCAAAATGTGTTATGATAAATAAAGCAATGAGACAGCTCCTATATCCCAAGGTATGGTTTGCAAGTTCTTGCCAATTTATTTCCAAGGAAATTTCATTTCCCTTTGTAGCCTCCCCCAGAAAATTATTCAGGTACATTCTTTGAGCAACGTCATGCTAAACAAGCCATCTCTTGGTTCCCACATGCCCCACAGTCACCAAACCAGATTCTCCCAACACAAGTTCTTGAGCCTTCTCGTCTCAGTTGCCAGTGATAATCAGGGAAATGGCTATATAAAAGCAAATTGTTTATTTTAGCATCCCTCCTCCAGACCCCTGGAAGTTTGTGGAGTTTGGACTTTGTGGCTGATTTCAACACTAATTCCATGGCATTCTTTAGCTCCAAGGAAAGATTTGTACAAGTCCTTCCCTTAACTATCTTTTCTTTTCCCACTTTCCCATCTTTCTGAGTCCTCATTTTCATGTTTTCACTTTTTATTCTCACATAATCATGGCAATATGAGCATTTTAAGGCTGCTGCAGATGAATCCTAGGGCTTCATGCTTGCTCAACATATACCACTAAGCTACATTCCCAAGCCTTCTCTTTCATTATCTGGTATGTTTCTTACCAATCCCTAGGCAACAGGCACTATCTGTTTCCTTGTTCTGTGTGTGACACAAGCAATCTGGATTTTACAGTTTGTATAACTTGCTCAAAGTCAGATAGGTAAAAAGTGCAGAAGCAAATATCACAGCTTCATCTGTCTGAAGACCAAGCTGCATACTTTTAACCACTGTATTATGTGGTCTCAAGTCCCACCAGACTATACAGCCTAGAGGATACTGTTCTCAATACTCTGGTTTGGTTTTATCAGTTGGTTAAATGAGTGCTCTTAGTCATACCAGAGAAGTTTTCTGAATTAAATCCAAAATTCTTAAGCATAATCATAATTAGAATCATATGAGACATGCAAAAAGAATTACAAAACATTATTGAGAAGTATATACAGAAAGTTGAATAATTAGGGAGAAACATCATGCTCCTGAGTTAGAAGACTGGATTTGCGAAAGAAAAAGCAGACAATTCTTTGAAAAATTATAATTTTAGTTGAATTCTAATCAAAATATTAACCATCCTCCTTTGGGAACTTGACAAAATAATCATAAATTTTAGCAGAAAATAGGCAAGGCATTCACAGAAAATGTTGAAAAGACAAATAATAAATGTAAACTTATCCTATCAGATACTAAAATGTTTATTTATAAGCATTGAATTTTAAACATATGTTGCAAATCTGTCATTATTAATGTACAAAGGCAAAGAAACAAATATTGACACAGATCAACAAAACTGTATTTATCATCCATTCTCATCTTATGTACGTGAAGCCACTGTGTGGTAAAGGAAGTATTTCATACCACAGGGTAAGAAACAATACTACTAAATGGTATTTGGACATGTAGTTAACATGTAGTTAACATATCTACAGAAAAATAATTGGAATCTGTTATTGTGCACTATGAAGTGAATTATAAATATATTATTGACAAAAATGTTTAAGAAATTCAGGCCATAAAACAGTAAAAATAGAAGTAAATAGTTATCAATCTCTAACGGGAATAAAATTTTCTAAGATGTAGATAATGGAATAAATAATTTAGACCATTAATAAACTTGACTTTATACAGATTAAAAACCCCTATAACATAACCAAATCATCCAACCATTCCATAATCAAACTTAACGGACAATTTGAAAAATAAATATATCAAAACAAACAAGGCAAATGATTGCTACCTTTAACATATAAAGCACCCATAAGCTATCTATATGGAAGGACATTGAGATACCTTTTTAGGTAAAGGCATTTACCACCAAATCTGTTGAGTACGTTTTAATTGCCAGGCTCCATGAGATAGAAGGGAAATTGACTTTGGCAATTTGTCCACTGACATCCACACATTCACTGTGACACACACACACACACACACACACACACACACACACACACACACTATAATTCATTAAAAATACAGAAGAAAAACATTAATACATAACTGAGAAACTATATTTAATGTGCATTCAAAGGCTATAAATTCTTCCAGGACATAGCTAGCAACTAGGGATGAATAGTATAAGAAGTTTCCATTTTTTGCATGTCAGTTTTTGTGCCAGTACTATATTATTTTTATTACTATGGCTCTTTAATACATATTGAGATCTGGAATAGTAAGAATGAAGTTGAGAATTGTTAAATATGTGTGAAAGAAAATAAGTGGTCCACATGGAATGTTTGAAAGCTACAGTGAGAATTGCGTGAAAATGAAGCATACTCAGTTACTGCAACTGCTATGATGGAAGTCTGAATGAAGTACAAGTGGGATGTAAGAAAGGTTGTGGTCAATTATAGTAAGACCAGGGCACTCAACTGCTACAATGGAAGCAACTATTGGCATGTCTTGAAACATAAGTAGATATCCCCCAAATGTACAGAAGATGAAATATAAGTGTATTTCAGAAAGAGAAGGAAAGGCAAGCAGACATGAATATGACATGCACATGTGTGGATGTGTATAGGGGTGATGTACATTGCCTGGGGATGAGAATTTCAACTAGAACTGTTTTAACTATACTTCTGAGCCACAGCACTTAGCACTATGTACCTCATCTTCCAGAAAATGAGATTGAGAATTATAATCAAGAAATACTGGGAAGGAATGACCATTTCAAAAAGGAAAATGCCATTAGAAAGAAGATACATTGAATAATACAAAGACTTGAGGTCACAAGAACAATAGAGAGCTCTTCCAGCAATCTGAGGTAGAAATTGTAAGACTCTCATGTAAAATATTAGCATTCGAATAGAAGGCTGCAATTCACAAGACATTTAATACAGCCCATACAAGAAATCCAAATGACTCACACTGAAAACACACAAAAGACTGCTATTAATTAAAGGCATCATGTTAAAAGCTGAAAATGTGTTACTTTCCAAATTATCACAAATATCAAATATTTTACTAGTAATAGTATACAATATTGACCATATTGAGGTTAAACAGTTTTGTATTTTGGTTTAATCAGTACCTCGGTGTCAACTACCATGACAATGGTTTTATTACTGATGCTACACCTCTGAAAATTGTATAATGATCTAAGTAAATGCTGAGAAGTTGTATGTCTAGATTTGTACACTCATTCAATACTCATAAATCCACAACTGGTTACTAGGAATTGAGGGTAGTAACTATATTGTATCAATGGAAAAGACATATGTTTTTCTCACCTTCTAGCTTTAGGCACCACATTCTTGATCTATGGAACATAGAGAAATTTAGTTGGTACTCACCCAGAAGCTCATCTGTACTTGCTGGCTTTCATGGTGCTGGAAGATGCAGTGAAGGCTACAACACGAAAGAAGTATTCATTAGCCTTATCCAGCTGTGAACCCCGTAACCTGCAATGATTATTGTCTTGGCAAGAAATTACATCTGGTGTAAGAGTGAGTCAAACATCGTGGATGCCCCACTCAGTAAGATGAAACCATATGTGGAACTATTGTTGACCCCAAAACCTGTGACTAAAAAGGTCACAGGATCAAGGGGAGAACTTACTACCATTATTCTGCCAAATGGATATGTTACTAAACTGACTCCTAATGATCTATGGTTACACATATACATTGTGCATATCTTTACTATAATCACTAAAACGTCTCTTCACAGTAGATGGTTAATTAACACAGACTCACAACTGACCAAAGTGTATAGAATAAGAAGATATTATGGAATGCACAGGCATAAATAAAGAATCTATGACAACCCCCTCTTCCCAAGGCTCAGCATTCATTATGAAAGAAGAATGGAAGGACTTTCTAGTGGTGGTGGATGAATGCAAGGAAAACAGTGTTTCAGGAAAACAGTAGGGCAGCTATATATACAAAGGCATAGCATAAGACCTGTGAAAGTTTAAGCCATATCAAATCACATACCTAACCAAAGAGCTATTGGTAATTGATAGCTTCTGGGAGAACAAGAGTCAATTTTCTTTAAAGATGTTGCCACTGCAGAATACAAGATTAACTCAGAAAAACACAGTAGCAGTACTATGCATAGACAATAAATGTACTAAGAAAGAAATCAGAGAAACATAACCCTTTACAATAGCCACAAACAACATAAAATAACTATGAATAACTCTTTCCAAACAAGTGAAAGACCTGTATGACAAGAACTTTGAGTCTTTAAAGAACGAAATGAAAGAAGATACCAGAAAATGGAAAGATCTCCCATGTTCTTGGATAGATAGGATCAACATAGTAAAAATGGCAATCTTGCCAAAAGCAATCTACAGATCAATGCAATCCCCATCAAAATCCCAGTAAAATTCTTCACAGACTGTGAAAGAAAAATTCTCAATTTTATATGAAAAACAAATAACCCAGGATAGCCAAAACAATTCTTTACAATAAAGAAACTCCCAGAGGCATCACCACTCTGGACTTCAAGCTCTACTGTAGAGTTATAGTAATGAAAACAGCTTGGTATTAGCAGAAAAATAGACAGGTAGACCAATGGAATCAAATGAAAGACCTGATATTAATCCACACACCTAAGAACACCTGGGTTTTGGCAAAGAGGCTAAAAATACGCAATGGAAAAAAGAAAGCATCTTCAACAAATGGTGCTGGCATAACTGGATACTGACATGTAGAAGATTGCAGATTGATTCATATCTATAGCCATGCACAAAACTTAAGTCCTAATGGATCAAAGACATCAACATAAATCCAGCCACACTAAACCTCTTAGAAGAGAAAGTGGGTGGTACCCTTAAACAAATTAGTACAGGAGACCACTTCCTGAGCATAATACCAGTAGGACAGACACTGAGATCAACAATAAATGGCACCTCCTGAAACTGAAACTGAGAAGCTTCTGTAAGGCAAAGGACACAGTCAACAAGAAGAAATGGCAGCCCAGAGAATGGGAATAGATTTTACCCAACCCCACATTTACAGAGGGGTGGTCTCTAAAATTCACAAACACAAGAAGCTAGTCTCCAAAACAACAAAAAATCCAATCAAAAAGTGTGGTACAGATCTAAACAGCGAATTCTCAATAGAGGAATCTCAAATGGCCTAAAGGCACGTAAGAAATTGCTCAAAATCCTTAGCCATTAGAGAAATGCAAATCAAAACAACTCTGAGATACCATCTTATTCCTGTCAGAATGGCTAAAAGAAAAAACAATGACAGTTTATGTTGGCGAGGATGTAGAGAAAGGGGAACAATCCTCCACTGCTGGTGGGAGTGCCAACTTGTACAGCCATTTGGAAATCAGTATGGTGGGTCCTCAGGAAAATTGGAATCAGTCTACCACAAGAACCAGCAATTCCACTTTTAGGCATATACCCAAAAGATGCACATTCATATCACAAGGACATCTGTTCAAATATGTTCATATAAACATTATTTGTAATAGCCAGAACCAAGAAACAACCTAGATGCCCCTGGTGGCTCATGCCTCTAATCCTATCACCAAGAAGACTGAGAAAGAAGAACTGTCATGTGTTTAAGGATAGCTTGGGTCATGGAGTATATTTCTGGCCAACTTAGGCCTCACTGAAAGAAAGAGAGAGAACAAAGAAGCATAATGTAAAAAATTGTCATTGTAGAAAATTGGGAAAGTATGCAAAATAAAAGGAGAAATCTGAAATAATAATTTAAGCTCCAAAATTAAATTGGTTATGAGTATCTAATTTTGTGATATGACCAGCCCATACTTGGAGATAAATAAATCACAGCATGCCAGTTTCTCACAGAACCTTTCCAAGCAGTGATTTTTGAAGGTCTTTTCTGAACCTCCTGGAAAGGGATTGGTTTGAGCCATGCCCTGGAAGCAAGAGCATTTACATTAGCACCAGGAGGGGTACCAGGATGCAGAGAATATCTTGCTTTTAAATAGACAGAACCTGTTTTGTCAGCTTCAGCCGGACACCATAGGCATTTTGCAACCCTTCATCACATAAAAGGCCAGAGTAGTTTTGATCTGAGGATACAAAGAGGTAATAGGAACAAGTGAGTTCAGCATGGTTGTCTTGAATATTTATTTTTTAATCTGTCTTAAAGAATTTCTTAGCTGACTATGAAACATTCCATACTTGAGAATACAACTGTAATATGACTGGTGATGTTTAGATAACTATGCCAATTGCTCATGAGTAATCTGAAATAATTTCATCATATATGGTAGTTTCTCTATGAAAGGAGTATGGGAACTGAAGACAGGAGCTCTAAGGTGGTCTAGGGTATCCAGCATTAAGATTGTAAGCTTTCTGGTTCTTTTCTCCCTTATTTAATATCATCTTTTAAGATTCATACTTTTTTATTTTATTTTCTGAAATTCAAGCCAGATGATTTTAGAGAGTTGTCTGGCCTTTGTGGCCCTACATAACATAACTTGTTGAAAAATCACAATACTGTCATCCTGAAGGCAACAGGCTTGGTTTACTGAACAATATTTCAATTCTTTTTTAGCTTCATAGACAACAAGAATATTCACTGACTTGACTACTGCAAGAAAACATTACCCGTAATATGTATGGACCCTGCATCACTAGTTGTCTCTACAGATGGCCATCACACTGCATTTGGCTATGACCATGTGAAGATGTAACATTTTTATTCAAGCTCCTGCTTTAATTTATTGCAGTCAAACAAATAAAACCCCAGAAAACTTGATTAGTGTCTATTTTGGCAAGATAAAACTCATCACACCCAAATATCATCTTTGAAAACAAATAACTTCAAGAATAAATAGGGCCAAATATCTCACTTCCCTGGCCTTGTCCCAAACCTGACATAAAGGAATAGCACTAATTCACACCATTCCTCATCCATTTAAAATTTGGTCTTCTTCCCACAGTGTGAGTCCCTTGAGAATACTATTTGAATCAGATTCACTTCTGTAGCTCTAGCACTCATCAAAGGGCCTGGCACGGGAGAAGTGTTCAATGCATTTTATACAAATACATAGAGATTCTTAGTTGCCATGTGTATTAGAATATGTAAAGGAAAATATTTTTAGAAAGAGTTAAAGATGTGTCTATGTGTACACACACACACACACACACACACACACACACACACACACACACACACACACACACACGCACACACACAATCTATCACATTCCAAAGAGTGTTAGATTTTGGAACATTTTGGATTTGAGATTCTGAAATTAGGGATGCATAACTAGTAAAATATATGTAAATACTCTAAAATCTGAAGAACTCTAAAATTAGAAATACTTTAGGTGCCAAAATTTTGGATAAGAGATATACAGCCTATACATACTTATATGTATATACATATATTTTAAATATATACTTATATTTTTATATGCCACATATCAACAGTATACCTGAGCTTGTGGGCACTGAAAAATCTTACTTATACTTACAATGTAAATAAATTGGAAAATTCTACTAGTAGCCTCATGTCTTTTTGCAGAATAAAAATAAACTTTTATTGGGTGGTGATAGAATTTCCCTGATTTACAAAGTTTATATATGACAGAATGACATGGTAAGCTATCAGGAGCCAGGCCAAGACACAAAGGCAACTTGAAGACTCAGACTTTGATGTGCCAGACCCATCAAAATGGGGGCAAGAAGCCCAGATTGAGTAGTAGGGTTCCAGATGGTGTCAAGCCAAGGAATGCAAACAGTCACCCAGTGGCTGAAGGAAGAGACTCTCTCCTGCTTTCTTTAGCTGTGAATTGGAAATCATTATGTGTAATTACAGGGAACTTTGGCCTATTCAGAACAATGACATAATGTTTGTAGATGCTTCCTCTATGTCAATAGTAGAGCAGTGCCAAGTATTTGGAGTAAATTACTTGTTAAATTTTCCCAACTATAAAAAATGTAATAATTATGATCTCCTTTGGACACAGGTAGAAATGAGTCCAATTCAGCAAGTAAATTTTTCTAGTGGTACATAGTATTGATGCAGGCACTCCAGAATCTTCTGGAATTTAAAGAAAAATTAAGAATGTCAGGAAACTTGTGGACTGTGAATTAATTTGAAAACTAAGATTAGACAGAAGTTTAAACTTTGTTTGCATGGAGATTTGAACTGTGATCACTTTGTTCCTAAATCTGGGCATATCACAGAACCTTAATTGTCTTACTTAAAACTGAAATTGAGTTAAAATGGGTCACTCCTCTTCTTACCTTCTGAACTCAATTAAGCTTATTCCAACAAAACCATGAGTGAAAAACAGCTTGGTTTTGCAAATACACACTTGAGAGAACTCAATGAGGCTTTAATTAAATATGTAACTTTTCATAACACAATATTATGTGTTCCTTGGTGTAACACTATTTCAACTCCTTCACATTTACTTTAGATCATTTTTTGATTCAATTGTTGTCTAGTATCTCATTTTCTAGACCTATCAAAAATTCCTGCTTTAGTTCATTCACAAAGATCCAATATCTCTAAGAGCAAGAATGCCTGAACTATACCAATTATGCAAATGGTATCTCTTTATTTCTTCTTCCTCCTACTAGACTATCTACTATGCATTTTCAGACATAAAATATATACCTCATTTAATTTAAACATGCTTTTAATTAAATTAGATGATAACTTCAGGGTAGTTCAAAGGCCAGATTTGAACATTAAGTTTTAACTTGTAAATTTTAAATCTTCACCATTTTAACATCATTTTCCAATAACTGCCAGACAGGCTGGAACTGAGCAGCATCTATAGTTGGTTTAATGAAGTTTAGGGAAATAGGCTCATTAATGCAGCTTTGGAAGCAACTTCCATTTTCTACATCACAAGACATGATTTTCATCATCTTTTAGCACTTACATTAAAATGCTTTAGATTCCACTAAGGTGCCAAGTCACAGAGTATGTGGAAATCCAAAACTTCCTCCAATTGCTTGTAAAAAGCAATTTCCATCTTACTCTTTCTCAATATGGGATTGTAAAGGACATTTTTCTAAGTGTGACTAAGAGCTAAGCTTGGTGTTTCTTTCAGCTTTGTGTTTTAAATAACTGATCATTAAGAGAAGAAAGAAGGGACAGAAAGTTCAATCAGATGCTTCCTATTAGTAGATCACATTCTTTCTGCTTAGAGTGACACTTAGAGCATGTTTTTGCTACCTAATTGTTTTCTGTATAGCTTAGGGGAAAGGGGCTAAATTAATGATTAAAAGAATTGAACAGACTTGTTTAAAATCTCAATCCAGCCAGTCCATCCTTACTAGGGACAAATAAGAATAGTTATATGGTCATATTTTTTCATTTATACCACACTTACAATCTTTTGCAAGCACTTTTATAATTCTCTCTCATTAAAAGGGACAAAGGCTTTTCCATCATCTAGTGAGATGATCATGTGGTTTTTCTTCTTCAGTCTATTTATATGGTGGATTACATTGATAGATTTTTCGAATGTTGAACCAACCATACATCCCGGGGATGAAGCCTTCTTGATCATGGTGGATGATTTTTCTGATATGTTCTTGGATTTGGTTTGCCAGTATTTTATTGAGTATTTTTGCATCTATGGTCTGTAGTTCTCTTTCTTAGTTGTGTCTTTGTGTGGCTTGGGTACCAAGGTAATTGTAGCCTCGTAAAAAGAGTTTGGCAATGAACCTTCTGCTTCTATTGTGTGGAACAATTTGAGGAGTATTAATATTAGCTCTTCTCTGAATTTCTGGTAGAATTCTGCACTAAAGCCATCTGTCCCTGGGCTTTTTTTGGTTGGGAGACTTCTGAAAACTGCTTCTATTTCCTTAGAGGTTATAGGTCTGTTTAAGTTGCTTATCTGTTCTTGATACAATATTGGTAAGTGATATCTGTCCAGAAAATTGTCCATTTCTTTAAATTTTCCAATTTTGTGGAATACAGGCTTTCAAAGTATGACCTGAAGATTCTCTGGATTTCCTCAGTGTCCCTTGTTATGTCCCCCTTTTCATTTCTGATTTTGTTAATTTGCATGTTCTCTTTCTGCCTTTTGGGTTGTTTGAATAAAGGTTTGTCTATATTGTTGATTTTATTGAAGAACCAACTCTTTGTTACATTTATTCTTTGAATTGTTTTCTTTGTTTCTACTTTATTGATTTCTGACCTCAGTTTGATTATTTCCTAGAGTCTACTCCTCCTGGGTGAATTTGCTTCCATTTGTTCTAGAGCTTTCGGCTGTGACGTCAACTCTTTGGTATGACTATTCTCTAGTTTCTTCACGTGAGCACTTAGAGCTATAAACTTTCCTCTTAGAACTGCTTTAAAGTGTCCCATAAGTTTGGGTATGTTGTGTCTTGATTTTCATTGAATTATAGGAAGTCTTTAATTTCTTTATTTCTTTCTTGACCCAGGAATGGTGTCATTGCACATTGCATGTTGTTCAATTTCCATGAGTAGGTAGGTTTTCTGCAATTTGTGTTGTATTTGAATTCTAACTTTAAAGCATAGTAGTCTGATAAGACACAGGGGATGGATTATTCCAACTTTTTGTACCTGTTGAGGTTTGCTATGTTGCAGAGTATGAGGTCGATTTTAGAGAAAGTTCCATGCGATGCGGAAAAGAAGGTACATTCTTTTGTGTTTGGATGGGAAGTTCTATAGATGTCTGTTAATCCTAATTGGGTCATAAGTTCTGTTATGTTAGTTCCTGGGTCTGTTCTATGCTGGTGCAACCCACAGAAACAGCTGTCCTGAACAAGGGAGAGTTCTTGGTCCCCAGACTGTCATCTGGGAAACCAG